>NW_011494640.1:7621820-7661758 GCF_000754665.1 Bison bison bison
TTTTCCATCTACCAGCTAGTTGAGTTCACAGATGCTGAACCCAAGGATATGTAGGGTCAACTGTGATAGTGCTAAAAAGAAATGAACTATCAAGCCACAGAAAAGACCTAGAGGAACAAATGTATTGCTAAGTGAATGAAGCCAATATGGAAAATTATATAGTATTTACTATATAATTCCAAGTATATGATGCTCTGGAAAAGGTAAACTATAAAAAAAAAAAAAAAAGACAGTAGTTGACAAGGGTTTTAGGTGTTGGGCGAGATGAACAGGTGAAGCACAGAGGATTTTAGGGGCAGTGGAAATCCTCTGTGCGATGCTGTCATGATGGATACATGTCATTATACATTTATCAAAGCACATAGAGTGTATAACACCAAGAGTAGATCCTAGCATGAACTATGAACTTGGAGTGATAATGACATGTCCATATGGGTTCTTCAGTTATAGCAAATCACCATTTTGTTGTATTTGTAAGGGCAGGGAATATATGGAAAATCTCTCTACCTTTCTCTCAATTTGGCTGTGAACCTATAACTGCTCAAAAAAATTGTCTAAAAAAAAAAATGTTGGGTTTATGGACATAAGTGCATGTTTCTGAGGAGACAGGTCACAGCTTTCATCAGAGACTTTAAGGGTTCTCTCAGGGATGGCAAACCACTCCAGTATTCTTAGCCTAGAGAAGTCCATGAACAGAGGCTACAGTCCATGGGGTCGCAAAGAGTCAGACATGACTGAGCAACTAGCACTTTCCCTTTCAACTCCAAAGAGTTGAAGAATCGCTGCCTTGGAGCATTTCTGCAATTTTAAAAAATTTTCTCTGGGGAAAAAAAATCTGTGTTTATTTGTTTAAATTCATTTCCCTGAGCCTGCCATGCAAAGGACTGTCAACTTCCCCAAAGGATTTTCTGCAGCACAAAATGGGCTCTTAGTGGTTTCCTTGGGCAGAATTACAGACTCATATGATTCGAGTTGGTAATTTCCTAGCCTGGGCACCACCCTCCTTTCCCTTATCTTCATTCAGATAATCCTGCTAAATGCAATTCCCCCTCCTTAGAAAACCTGATATGCTGTTCCCGGGGCCTTTATCTCTAGATTTCCCCATTCTTCCTGGCTAAGCAGGTAGTTTCCTGGGGCTGGGACCAGAGCCCAGTTTATCCTGGTGGTGGTGTTTTTTTATGTTTTTGTTTCCTTTTTTTTTTAATTCCCTAAAAGAAAAACTCATACCTATTGGGAAACATAAAGAATATGGACCTACTTCATTCCTGTCATCTATCTTTATCAATTCAGAGCTTCAAATTAGAAATGCAAAACTGATTTGGAAGGAAAAGGATAGAATGTTCAAATCCACAGTAAAATTTCAGTGTTGTGACTTCATGCCCGCTCCCTCCCCCACCGCCCCTGGAAAATTCTACCAAGCATTTTCACTTTTCTGATGTCAAAAATAATGTAATATCAAGAAGAATTGGTCTTATATATAAATAATTATCGTAAGTAATTGTGCATTAGTAATTCTTTGTAAGAGAGGAATACAGAAGGAGCACAATAATTTCCCTGGTCACTAAGATTACTTGGCATGATAGTAACAATATTAGAAACATACTATCACAGAGTGGGAAGGAGGACCTAACCTTTCCCAAACCCTCTCCGAGAACATCTGTAGCCATGAGTAGTTCACCACTTCACTTACAGCCCATTTCATTGCTGAGTGGCTGCTTCTTACATTGAGTAAAATCTCTTTCTACCTGTTGGTTCTTATTTTACCCTATAGTTAGGCAATTAGTCTTCTCTTATGTGACAGTTCTCCTTTAAATAGGAAAAAATCAGTTTTCTATTTTCAATTATCTGATGCAAATTAAAATTACAGGTCTAGGAAGTTTAGTTCTGTTTTTATAATGATAATACTACAGAATTTATTCACTCAACTCAACAAATAAGCCAACCACACAGCAAAGAGTTTGACAAAATCTTAAAAATGAATTAGCTTTAGGGTCAGGAGAAGTTTTTTCTTAAGCCAAAGTGCACCACCAACTTCAAGATACACACATGCTCGTTTCTTACTCAAATCGCTATTTTTCTAACTTTATGTACCAACGCTTTCTTAGCCAGAACACCAGGAACGTGTGGGTACATTGGTGCAGCCACTAAGTTGTGTCTGACCCTTGTGACCCCATGGACAGCAGCCCACTAGGCTCTGACTGTCCATGGGATTTCCCAGGCCAGAATACTGGAATGAGTTTTCATTTCCTTCTCCAGTGGGTATATTATATGGAAGTAGTTTTCCTGGCTAGATGCCTAAGACAAATAATACACAAACAGTTTAGATAAGGCAACTACCACCTGCTCTGAAAAGAATTGTGCTTCTACAGAAAGGAAAAAAAAAAAAGTAAATAAAGACCAAAGTTGTGGACACCTTAAATGGAACACAACTGAAGATTTGCCTACTGGCCCCATGGATCAGGATGTAGAAACTATTTCTGGACTCATCAGCAGTCTCCCAACCCCTCACTGAAATATGACATCTGCAAAGACAGCTTTGTTGCAGAAAGCTGACAGCAGTTTCTGCGGGTTGTGTAGTTCAGGGGCCTCCACAGGCAAGACAGAGACTCTCCGTTCAGCACCTTGATACCCTCATTTTCTTTCCAGTAGGAAATAATCCACTGAAATGGTCCAATCAACTGGGCCACACCTCTCTGCCTCCCAGTTGCAACTCCCCTAGGAGAGACAAAAAGGAGAAATTGATGGCTAGTTTCTCATTTTATTCTTTAGAAGCCACCATGAATTCCAAGTTCGGGAAAGTGCAGACACAGTCAGAACACACTTGTCCTTAAGTGCTGGGGATTCTCTCTCCCTGGTGTCCTGGGGATCTGGGAAAGTGAAGCTGGGGACAGGAGGCAGGTGAAGGGGGAGGGGCTGTGATACTGGGCTTGAAGTTGAGTGGACAAAGGAGGGCAAGAGGGGTATCCTGGTAAGAAAGTCAGGGGCCTTCGAGATGGCACCTGAGATGAGGGGCAGTATGTAGGAAATTGCTACTTGGTTTGGGAATCGGTAATATGTTGTATATTTCCACCCTGCTTATTTAACTTATATGCAGAGTACATCATGAGAAACGCTGGGCTGGAAGAAGCACGAGCTGGAATCAAGATTGCCGGGAGAAATATCAATAACTTGATATGCAGATGACACCACCCTTATGGCAGAAAGTGAAGAGGAACTAAAAACCCTCTTGATGAAGGTGAAAAAGGAGAGTGAAAAAGTTGGCTTAAAGCTCAACATTCAGAAAACGAAGATCATGGTATCCGGTCCCATCACTTCATGGGAAATAGATGGGGAAACAGTGTCTGACTTTATTTTGGGGGGCTCCAAAATCACTGCAGATGGTGATTGCAGCCATGAAATTAAAAGACACTTACCCCTTGGAAGGAAAGTTGTGACCAACCTAGATAACATATTCAAAAGCAGAGACATTACTTTGCCAACAAAGGTTCGTCTAGTCAAGGCTATGGTTTTTCCAGTGTCATGTATGGATGTGAGAGTTGGACTGTGAAGAAAGCTGAGCGCCGAAGAATTGATGCTTTTGAACTGTGGTATTGGAGAAGACTCTTGAGAGTCCCTTGGACTGCAAGGAGATCCAACCAGTCCATTCTAAAGGAGATCAGTCCTGGGAGTTCATTGGAAGGACTGATGCTAAAGCTGAAACTCCAGTAAAATTTGGCCACCTCATGCGAAGAGTTGACTCATTGGAAAAGACTCTGATGCTGGGAGGGATTGGGTGTAGGAGGAGAAGGGGACGACAGAGGATGAGATGGCTGGATGGCCATGGACATGAGTTTGAGCAAGCGCCAGGATATAGTGAAGGACAAGGAAGCCTGATGTGCTGCGGTCCTTAGGGTCACAAAGAGTTGGACTTAACTTAGCAACTGAACAACAGCAACTGTATACCCCAAGGAACTCCACTTAATGCTCTGTGGTGACCTAAATGAGAAAGAAATCCAAAAAAGGTGGAATATATGTATACGTATAACTGATTCATTTTGCTGTACAGTAGAGACTAACACAACATTGTAAAGCAGCTATACTCCAGCTAAAGAAAAACCTTTTTAAAGTATATTTGAATTTCACCTCTCGGCCAGCACAGTTCCAGCCCCCCACGCTATTTGGGGTTCTGGTTGTCCTCTGTGGTCCAGTGTTACCACGATGGAATCTGATTAAAGTGAGCCATCACCCCAAATCCTGGTATGATGAGCCTCGCCATATAGGTGATTTTCCAATTTCTTCCCTAAGCCAATGACTCAAGGTCCTTACTATATACAAGAAAGAAGAAAGAGAAATCTCTTCTTTTATCACTTACATAGCACTTAGACACCTTGTTTACTGGGTCTTATTCTTAGTGATTTCCAAATATTAACTCACAACATACATAAATTCTCTGCTAGGAGATTTCATATCTATTATTTCTTCTGGTCTCCCTCGAAATGATATTCTCATGCCAGAATCATGGGGTTCTTGTTAACAATAATGATTTCTAGATCAATTCAAAACCAGTCCTTACAACAACCATATGAGGTCGGCATGTGAACCTCTCTTTTACAGATGAGAAAACTGGAATGCAGAGAAATTCGTATCCCGCACAAGGTCCCAGGACCATTAAGTGCCAGAGCCAAGAACAAAACCTGAGTCTGTCAGACTCTAAAGCTCATGGCCCTTCAGCAAAGACGTGGTACAGAATCAAACCCCAAGACAGGATGAGCACAATGATGCTATCCTGCTGCAATTTCAGAAAAAGACCTCATGTGTCTACCTTGTGGGAGATACTCCAAAGGGCACTGCCATATGGCAAACATGGTGCCTTGGGAAATCTAAACTCCTGTGTGAGGGGGCCTGGGTGGCTGGGGCCAGGACCCAGGGAGGGACAGAAATTGGGGTCTGCGCAAATTATAGATCATCCAGGCAGAAGAATGTGTTGTTGGGATGCAAAAAATGAAAGAAACTGCAGTATCCCAAGCAATCCACGAATGGACTTACCCAGTAAGGATGCAAAGGACAACAGGGAAACTGATCAGGAGCTAACAGAACCACAGTCCCTGGGCTGAGTTTTCAGGGCAGGGTTGGGGTCCCTGAGTGAACTGATAAGAGCAGAAAAACGTAGAATAAGACAGGGGCGGAGGCCTGAGTCCTGAGATATGGCTTGCATGCGTCAGTCACTCAGTCATTTCCAACTCTCTGTGACCCCACGGACTTTAGCATGCCAAGCTCCTCTGTCCATGGGATTTTTCAGGCAAGAATACTGGACTGGGTTGCCATTTTCCTCCTCCAGGGATCCTCTTGACCCAGGGATCAAACCTGCATCTCCCATGTCTCCTGCATTGCAGGTGAATTCTTTACCTGCTGAGCCATCAGGGAAGCAGAGTCCCAGCAATCAGGGCAGAAGCTCCATGATCACAGCTGTGGCTCACGGTCAGGCTGGGCCAGTGGTCCCAGTGGTCCCTGAAGGACACATCTTCCACACTTTTCTGTGGACCGCACTGTCCTTGGAGATGGTGATTGGTAATCTTGCCCGTCGCCCTGGGCTAAGCAAAGTTAAGCAAATACTTTACTGCCGTTACTGCAGAGACAGTCATATACTCAGCTTCATTTCAAATCTTCAGAAAGGGAAGGGAAGGCATTTCCAGTATATTTGATCTCAGAATGCCTTTTTTGTTTTTTAACAGGTCATCTCTTGTTAGCTTTTGAAACATCAAAACGTTTCTTGGGAAATAATGAGGCAATGTTTCTTAAATTAATTCTCCAGCCCCAAGATTGAAAATAGGTCCTTAAAGTGGAGCAATGCTGTGCCAGTATGCGGGGGTCCAGGAGTCTCAGCCTGGAGTGCAGAGGAGAGCCAGATGGACGCAGAACATGATACACAGAAGAAGCATCATTTCTGCTTTAGGAAATGCATACTGTATGGAAACCCCAGTTCTTTCAAAGAGGTAGCTATACCTTTTTTCCTGTCTACCAGGCCACGCTGTCCTCGGTGTGAAATCTTTGCCAGCTTTCTCCTCCCCTTTTTATGGAGTCAATCACCAAAAATAAAATGGGATATATCCATACAATGGTATATTTAACAGCAAAAAAAAATGATACAGTGAAGTACTGAGATATCCTACAACAGGGATGAACCTCAAAAACTTTACAGTGAGTGAAAGAAGCCAGACACAGAAGACCTTACCATGGATGAGTCCATTTGTAGGCAATATCCAAAAGTGGCAAATCCTTTGGGATAGAAAGCAAATGGATGGTTGCCAGGAGATAGAGACGGAGGAGAAGGAAGAGTGACTGCCAAAGGCTATGGGTTTCTTTTGGGGGGAAAAGATTAAAATATTCTAAAATGAGATTTTAATGATGGTCGCACAGTGCTGTGAATATATCTTTGCTATTGTTGTCACTCAGTCACTAAGTCACGTCCAGCTCTTTCAACCCCATGGACTGTAGCATGCTTGCTAGGCTTCCCTGTCCTTCACTTTCTCCTGGAGTTTGCTCAAACTCATGTCCATTCAGTTGGTGATGCTATCTAACCATCTCATCCTCTGCCATCCCCTTCTCCTTTTGCCTTCAATCTTTTCCAGCATCAGGGTCTTTTCCAATAAGTCAGCTCTTCTCATCAGGTGGCCAAAGTATTAGAGTTTCAACTTCAGCATCAGTCTTTCCAATAAATATTTAGGGTTGATTTCCTTTAGGATTGACTGGTTTGATCTCTTTGCAGTCCAAGGGACTCTCAAAAGTCTTCTCCGACACCACAGTTCAAAAGCATCAATTCTTCAGTGCTCACCCTTCTTTATGGTCCAACTCTCACATCCAAATATATTTTTAAAACATTGAATTTTACATTGTACCTTTAAATGGTATGTGAATTAAATCTTAATAACACTTTAAAAAAAGAGGAGTTCCAAATGCTCGGCTCATCTGAGAGCAAAGAGAACCCTTTCTTGCCTTCGTACTTGCTCAGGGCTTGAAGAAATCAGCACTTCCTTTTTGGTTAAGTCACTAAAATTCTGAAGTGGGGAGAAGCAGGCTCCCTTCAAAATGTACCCCTGGAATTCTTACCCTTGATAAGGCAATTTCCTAGACCTTCTTCCAGAAAAAAAAATTCTCATCTTCTAGGTCAAAACCATGAACTGATAGAGGTATTTTTTTTTTCCTTCTTGAACAAATGTCTTGTTTGAAGTGAGGTAAAGCAAAGAACAGCAACGAGAAAATGAATCATGTATCTCGGGATTGTACCTGTCAGCACCAATGCAGGAAGAAAAAGTTTGAACCAAAACATAAAAATGTCAACAGTTTTCATTTCAAGGAAGGCCTTTGTGGTTAGTATCATTTTTCACAAGAGTTTTCAAGGTGTGGGAGAGAATTTTTCTCCAGTTTCTATCCGAGCAGGTGAAACACCAGCACGCCAGGAGTAAAATGTGAAGACAGTATTTCTTGGAAATCAGGGTTGATGGGTGACCCTGTGATAACCAAACCAGCAAGAAGGTTAAGAACACAGAAAACTCCTATAATTCCAGGTGGAAGAGAAATGAAAGATTTTCAATTAATGACAGAGACAGCAGAGAGGCCCAGTGCCCTTTTCATGATTAATGGAAATTCTGAAAGATTTTACCAGAATTTTGATCTTAATAATTAGGAAATGGAAAACAGTAGACTCATTTCCTCTATTCTTGGTCTTTCTTTTAAACTGGTTTACCTAGATTTAGACTTTCTAGGGTCAACAGAAATGTGGAAAAATCTGCTATAAAGAATGACCTACTTAGAGTTCAGTGATATTTTTGTAGAAACTTGAGAGTCACCTCATAGAGCCACTCATGTTTCAGATAAAGAAATGGAGGGTCCAGATCAACTGAACAATTTTCCAGGGTGAGTTATCTAATAAGTGACAAACCAAGACTGCAGCCCAGGTCTTCTAACTCTAAAGCTGTTGTTCCTTCACCTACCCCTCACTCTCTCTGTTCATCTAACTTTGGGGGGGAAAAAAATTAAGTGTTCAAATATGGATAAAGGGTCAATTTACTCATGATTACATTAAAAGGAAAGGGATTCATAACCACAAGAAGAAGGCCAAAGGAGAAATTAGAGATGATGTATGTGCTTGCTCAGGCTGAATCTGAATGATACTCAATCTGATGCTGAAGCTGAAGCTCTAATACTTTGGCCACCTGATGCAAAGAACTGACTCATTGGAAAAGACCCTGATGCTGGGAAAGATTGAAGGCAGGAGGAAAAGGTGATGACAGAGGATGAGAGGGCTGGATGGCATCACCAGCTTGATGGACACGAGTTTGAGCAAGCTCTGGGAGATGGTGATGGACAGGGAAGCGTGGTGTGCTGTAGTCCATGGGGTCCCAAAGAGTCACACACAACTGAGCAATTGAACTAACTGTGTGCATGCTCAGTTGTGAGCTTAGCATAGACAATAGCCTGGCAGGCTCCTCTGTCCGTGGGATTTCCCAGGCAAGAATACTGGAGTGGGTTGCCATTTCCTACTCCAGGGGATCTTCCTGATCCAGGGATCCAACCCATGCTTCTTGCATCTCCTGCCTTGGCAGGTGGATTCTTTACCACTAGTGCCACCTGGGAAGTTCAGAGATGATAAGTAAGTAAATAAGTGTTAGTTGCTCAGTCGTGTCCAACTCTATGCAACCCCACGGACTATAGCCGCCAGGCTCCTCTGTCCATGGAATTCTCCAGGCAAGAATACTGAAGTGGGCTGCCGTTCCCTTCTCCAGGAGATCTTCCCACCCAGGGACTGAACCTGGATCTCCCACATTGCAGGAAAATTCTTCACCATCTGAGCCACCAGGGAAGCCGAGAGATGATAATTATCTGTTATTGAAAAGGAACTGTTTAATCACTATATAATAAATTTCTATTTATTTTTGTATTAGTTGCTTAGAAAACAAGTGATGCTTTCCAAGCAAGATTACATTCCAGTTTGAGCTCAAAATTCTCTCACCTTGGGCAACACTTTACCCTCTCACCCATGAATACTATTAATCATGCAGAGAATAAATATGCCATAATTGTCATCTCTGTTGCTAGAAACACTCTCAGAAAGAGAACTCTTTTTGTGAGCAAAATGTCATGACCAATGGGTAAATTCATCACAAGCAAAAACAAAGACACAAAAGAGAAAGTGCTTTGCATTAAAAATCAATAGAAATGAACATAATATCATAAAACTCTTAGAAGGTAACACTGGAGAAAATCTTGTGCATGGCAACTTTTTTTACAATCCATCAAATTTTTATAAATTGGACTTTAAAACTTAAAACTTCTCCACAAAGACAAGGGCAAGAGAATGAGAAAGGAGGCCCCAGACTAGGAGAAAATATTTGCAAGAAGATTTGTGATAAAGAATTGTTACCCAAAATATACAAAAAATTTTTAAATACGTTTAGAAAAAAAAATTTAATGGACAAAAGACATTGACAGATACCCCATCAAAGAAGATATACAGAAGGCAAATAAGCATATGAAAAGATGCTCCACATAGTAGGTCATCAGAGAAGTGCAAATTAAAATAACAATGAGATACTAGCTGGGGGGATAGGAAAACTTACAGTCACTTTGCAAGACAGTTTGGCAGTTTCTTACAAAACTCAACACACTCCTGCCATACAATGCAGGAGTTGTACTCCTTGGTATTTATCCAAAGGAGATGAAAACTCATGTTCGCGCAAACACCAGCACGTGGACATTTATAGCCACTTTATTCATAACTGCAAAACTTGGAAGCTAGTCAAAAGTCATTCAACAGGTAAATGGACAAATAAACTTTGAAACATCCATGTGATGAATATCATTCAATGTGAAAAAGAAATGAGTTGTCAAGCCATGGAAAAAACATGGAGGAAATGAAAATGTATATTCCTAAGTGAAAGATGCCAATAGGAAAAGGTCATAAATGTATGATTCTAATGATATGACATTTGGAAAAAGCAATACTATGAAGGCAGTAAAGAGATTAGTGGTTGTCAGGAGCTGGGGATGGGGAAGGGAGAGGGATGAAAAGACAGAGCCCAGAGAGTTTTTAGGGCAGTGAAAATATGACGCCATAATAATGGATTAATTTCATTATACATTTGTCCAAACCCACAGAACAAATAGTAAACTCTGAACTTGAGTGATTATGTAATTTTTATATGTCGATGTAGGTTTGTCACTTGTCACAAACGTGCCATCTGCTGCAGGATGTTGATGCTGGGGAAACCTGAGTGGGGCTGGAGAGGCAGTACATGTGAAATTTCTGCTCCTTCCTCTCAATTTTGCTATGAATCTAAAACTTAAAAAAAAAAAGTTTCAATGTAAATAAATCAACAGAACCCTGGTGATGATTTATAATGATAAAGTAGGGGAAGGATAGAAAGGTAGCACTTTGGCTGGACACAGATCCCTGAGACTGTCAGAAACCCTGGGGGAGATAGCAGACCTTAGAGAACCCCAGAATGTTTGAGTTAGAACCCAAAGAACAAAGCAATCACTGGCTTACACCATGTATGCCTGCCTTATGGCGTGTGGTTAGTGAACAAGAGTTGAGTGTTCTGCCAATAGGGTAAGCTGTATGGTTTACAAGGCTGGACCGGCCACTGATAGGCATGAATTTCATTCATATAGTATGTCATAATCATCCCTTTTCATCACATAGGCTACAGAGCGAATAAATATGACTTCCTACAGCTTTCAAACCCTCTCTTTCTTTTCTTTGGTTTGTGTTCTGGGGTTTATGGCTTTGCTTTGTGCTTCAAGTGTCATCCTCATTGCTTGGAGGATCTCATGGAGCTGAGTCCCAAGGGGAGAACCTCCATAATGACCCCGAAGACCTCACACAGAGGAGAAACATTTAAGAATAGACTTAAAAGAATTCCAGCATGGGAAAGGAAGAAGGAGGCCCACAGAGAGCCTAGCAAACCACTTTGCTTTTAGTGGTTTTTCAAGTGGTCATGTATGAATGTGAGAGTTGGACCATAAAAAAGTCTGAGCGCCAAAGAATTAATGCTTTTGAATTGTGGTGCTAGAGAAGACTCTTCAGAGTACTGATGCTGAAGCTGAGGCTCCACTACTTTGGCCACCTGATGTGAAGAGCCAGCTTATTGGAAAAGACTCTGACGCTGGGAAAGATTTAGGGTAAGAGGAGAAGGGGAGACAGAGGGTGAGACAGTTGGATGGCATCATTGACTCAATGGGTATGCATAGGTGCTAAGTCCCTTCAGTCGTGTCTGACTCTGTGACCCCATGGATTGTGGCCCACCAGGCTCCTCTATCCATAGTATTCTCCAGGCAAGAAAACTGCAGGGGGTTGCCATTTCCTTCTCCAGGAGAGCTTCCCAACCCAGGCATCAAACCTGTGTCTCTTATATCTCCTGCATTGACAGGCTAGTTCTTTACCACTATCACCACCAGGGAAGCCCCAGAGTTTGAGCAAACTCAGGGAGATAGTGAAGGACAGGGAAGCTTGGCGTGCTGCAGTCCATGGGGTCACAAAGAGTTGGACACGACTGAGTGACTGAACAACAACAAATAGTGAGGAGCCCAGGGTTAAAGAAGGCAAGTGACCGGCCCTGAACTAGTCATCTGGTTGGAGTACACCCCTACCTACTGCCATTCATATCAGTCCTGGAATAACTACCTTCACCTATTTTTTAAATTTATTTTTTAAATATTTACGTATTTATTTGGCTGTGCTGGGCTTTCACTGTGGCACGTTGGACCTTCTGTCTTCATTGGGGCCGGCAGGAGCGTTAGCTGTGTCAGGCAGGATGTGTCTACCTTCCTCAAGCATTCCAGCACATTCTCTAGGACTGTTTCTGATGCAGAGGAAATTAAAACTCCTCCAAAATCCAGCAGCCTTTCTCTTCATTTGATGCGTGCTCCCTGCACAAGTTCTTGTGAGCAAAACAAGGTCCTGTGTTCTTTGACACAGCCCAAAGTTCCATAGACTCATGATCAGTTTGAAAAAGAAGTTCCAGAAATGAGGAAACTCTAAGGAAAACACCTATCTGACAAGGCTGGGTGAAATTATCAGAAGTCATCACGACAGTGTCAACAGTAATGATTCACAAAGTGTGAATTGTAATAAAGAGCCGCTACTCAAGTAAAATGTATTTCTCAGCAAACAAACATTTTGTTTGCTAGCAGGTTGAATTCCTAAAGAATTTTCTTTGACCAAATAACACTTCTTAAAGCTACCACATTTGCTTTTGAGGTAGCCTTGTCAGCTTTATATTTTGCAAATACTTTCAGATCTTTCAAGGTTTCCCCCTGTAATAAACAAAATAAAAAGGTGATGTGGTTGGCTGAATACTGGCCCCAACGATGTTCAGGTCCTAGTGCCTAGAACCTGTAACTTTTCATGGCAAAATGGACTTTGCAGATTTGATTAAAGGTTTTGAGATGGGAAATTTATCCCAGAAATCAGGCCAGGCCCTGCATGTAAGCATCAGTCAGTTCAGTTCAGTCGCTCAGTCGTGTCTGACTCTTTGAGACCCGATGAATTGCAGCACACCAGGCCTCCCTGTCCGTCACCAACTCCCGGAGTTCACTCATCCAGCCATCTCATCCTCTGTCGTCCCCTCCTCCTCCTGCCCCCAATCCCTCCAGCATCAGAGTCTTTTCCAATGAGTCAACTCTTCATACGAGGTGGCCAAAGTACTGGAGTTTCAGCTTTAGCATCATTCCTTCCAAAGAACACCCAAGACTGATCTCCTTTAGAATGGACTGGTTGTATCTCCTTGCATAGGGGTCCTTATAAAAGGGAGGATGGGACTTCCCTGGTAATCCAGTGGTTAGGACTTTGCCTTCCAACGCAGGGGGCACAGTTTCGATCCCTGGTCAGAGAGCTAAGATCCCACATGCCTCACGGCCAGAAAAACCTAAAAACATAAAACAGAAGCATTACTGAGACAAATTCAATAAAGACTTTAAAAAATGGTCCACACAAAAACACACACATACAAAATCTTAAAAAAGAAAAAGGGAGGCAGAGGGAGATTTGACTGCAGAGGGAGAAGAAAGCGATGTGACAGTGGAAGCAAGAGGCTGCAGTGATTCAAAGAGGGGTTACAAGTTAAGGAATCCACGAGACCTCCAGAAATCATCAATAGCAAAGACAGGGAAGTGGGTCCTCCCCCCAGAGACTTCTGGAAAACCCTCTCCTGCTCACACCTTCATGGGCATCCAGGGAAGCTGATTTCAGACCTCTGGCTTCCAGAACTGTAAGAGAATCCATGTGTGCTGTTTGAAGCCAAGTGGTTATTTGCTACAATAGCAAAACTTGTGCAAACATGCGTGCTAAAAGCAATTAACCTCCAAACGGTGAGCCAAGGTATGTTTTCTTTTTCAACTGAAATAGAGTTGAGTTGCAATATTATATTAGTTTCAGATGTACAACATGGCGAGTCAATATTTTGATGGCTCATACTCCATGTAAAGTTACTATAACATATTGGCTATGTTCCCTGTGCAAAATATTGGTTGGCCAAAAAGTTCATTCGGGTTTTTCTGTTACCACTTATGGAAAAACCCGAATGAACTTTTCAGCCCACCCAATATGTCCTCGTACCCTGTTTATTCTAATCACAGGAGTCTACATTTCTTAATCCCCTTCTCTCATCTTACCCTTCACTCCACATCACTCCCTATTGGTAACACTAGTTTGTTCTCTGGAGAAGGCAATGGCACCCCACTCCAGTATTCTTGCCTGGAAAATCCCATGGACAGAGGAGCCTGGTAGGCTGCAGACCATGGGGTCTCGAAGAGTCGGACATGACTGAGCGACTTCACTTTCACTTTTCCCTTTCATGCATTGGAAAAGGAAATGGCAACCCACTCCAGTGTTCTTGCCTGGAGAATCCCAGGGACGGGGGAGCCTGGTGGGCCACCGTCAATGGGGTTGCACAGAGTCGGACACGACTGAAGTGACTTAGCAGTTTGTTCTCTGTATTTCTGTGCCTATTTCTGTTTTGCTACATTAGTTTTTTTATTTTTTAGATTGCACATATAAGTGAAAACAAAAAGTACTTGTCCTTTCCTGTATGATTCATTTCACTAAGCCTAATACTGCTTGGGTCCATTCATGTTGCCAAAAATGACAAAATTTCATTCTTTTTTATGGCTGAGTAGTATTCCATTCGGAGAAGGCAATGGCACCCCACTCCAGTACTCTTGCCTGCAAAATCCCATGGATGGAGGAGCCGGGTAGGCTGCAGTCCATGGGGTTGGGAAGAGTCGGACAGGACTGAGCGACTTCCCTTTCACTTTTCACTTTCATGCATTGGAGAAGGAAATGGCAACCCACTCCAGTGTTCTTGCCTGGAGAATCCCAGGGACGGGGGTGCTTGGTGGGCTGCCGTCTCTGGGGTCGCACAGAGTCGGACACGACTGAAGCGACTTAGCAGCAGCAGCAGTATTCCATTATGATATATAAAATGCACATATATGCGTATATTTCACGTTTTCTTTGTCCATTCATCACTTGATGGACATTTAGATTGCTTTCACCTGAAGATACAGAAATAGAAACACACTTTCATCATGCAGGAACTAACAGAGGAGGAACAAGACACAGAGGGAATTCCACATGTTTGCACAACCTCCAGGACATACTGCTCACACTTTTTTTTCTATGTGCCCTAAGAAAGTTTCAGGGCCTAAAGAATTTCCAAATTAGTAAATGAGCCCAGAGTATATTATTATTGATAAACAATAAACCAAATAGGAACAATTCCCAAGCCATTCCCTTTAGGTGCTAATGAGCAAATTAAAAATATCAATAGTATTCACCAAGAGTGAATCTTCCTATGAATTTAGCAGAAAAAGAGTGTCACAAAATTGCACTACTCCCCGTTTTATGATTCCACAACTTTTTTTTGAAAGACAATTATCAGACAGTCTCCCCTGTGAGTGAGCCAGTCTGGTCTTGATGCTTTAAGGCAAGGGAGAGTCTATATTTAACCAATGGGCTTTGCTGGTGGCTCGGATGGTAAAGACTCTCCCTGCAATGCAAAAGACCCAGGTTCAATCCCTGGATTGGGAAGATTCCCTAAAGAAGGTAATGGCAACCCACACTGCACTATTCTGGCCTGGAAAATCCCATGGACAGAAGAGCCTGACAAGCTACAGTCCATGGGGTTGCAAAGAGCTGGACACAACTAAGAAACTAAACACATATTTAACCAGGCTGTCACTTCCAGCCCACTCTCTGATCTCTCTGGGCACCCTGGCTTCAAACCCCAGCCATCCCCTTAGCCATGGAAAACAAAACACTCCCGTTACGAAGAAAGCGAAAGTGTAGCCAGCTGAGTGTTGGTCAGTGGCAGGAGAGTTCGTCTGACCTCTTTATCCTACTATTTATTAAATAGAAAAAGCTGAGAAGTAACTATGAAGAAAGTCGACAATTGTTCAAGAAATTTGTTACAGAATAATCCACCAGTGAGGGCTTCCCTGGTGGCTCAGTTGGTAAAGCATCCGCCTGCAGTGCAAAAGACACAGATTCGATCCCTGGGTCAGGAAAATCCTCTGGAAAAGTAAATGGCAACCCACTCCAGTATTCTTGCCTGAGAAATCCCATGGACAGAAGAGTCTGGCGGGCTAGAGTCCATGGGGTCGCAAGAGTCGGACACGACTGAGCACTGAGCACCCTTGTCCCTGCTTCCACCCATGACTCTCCCTTCCCTCTCTTGCAGAAAATGGGTGGGCATACCCTTCACTGCCTCCAGCCTGGACCTGAGACCCTGGAGCCCAAAGGTGCCCTTGACCCAGGAGATGTGCAGCCCATGCCCGCCACACGGTACAGCCAAGGAGCTGGTGCCCACGGAGCTGCCAGACGCTACAGACCTGGTGGAAGCTGACGGCGTGCCTGAGCTGTGCTCCGCTGGCAACTAAACCACCTTCACTACGAATCAATCAGGGAGACTTCATCACTCTTTCCATTTCCCCATTTCATATGAAAGCTCTTTTGAGGCTTCCCCTGTTGTATCTGAAGACAATAAAGATTAATGTCTTGTAACTGGCGGGGAGGAGTGTGAGAGGATGAAAATTTTCAATATATGATGACAATGTGTATCATCACTGACTCAGCAATCTGCATTTTGTTCCACACACTTACCTTTTATCTTATTATTATAACATTTAAACAACAGTTCACACGCCACCCCCGGGATAAGCAAACATTGTCATTTTTCAAAACCAGTGGAGAAACTGGGCCAAGCAGCATTCTGAAACCACAAAGCTTATTTCTAATAAGAGAGAGCTCGCTGTGCTTTACCGTGCTGTCCTGCTCAGCCTTTCATTGCATCAGGCACACAGAGTGGCTTTCTCTTGAAAGGACCTTCATGTCTAATTGCGTCAGCCTTCTCCAGTATTCTTGCCTGGAGAATTCCACGGACAGAGGAGCCTGGTGCGGTTGCAAAGAGTCGGACATGACTGAGCGACTCACATTTTCTTTTAGGCTTTAACCTGCAGTTTTTCTACCTAAAACTGGTACCCAAATTTGGAGACTCTTTTTCAACATTGGCTTTGCCCCAAGGAAAGAAAGTAATGTATTAGATCTCAGGCAAGCTTTCAATGCAAGAAGTCTATGAATATAAGGCAGTGTTCTCTCTGTCCTTCAGCTCCTTCTGTGTGTGTGTGTGTGTGTCCTCTGCTTGTGTGTATTTTTTCTTAAGAACTATGAAATATGTGTATATACATAACATATATACCTGTATATAGATACACATGTGCTGCTGTGCTGTGCTTAGTTCCTCAGTCGTGTTTAACTCTTTGTGACCCCATGGACTGTAGCTGGCCAGGCTCCTCTGTCCATTGGGATTCTCCAGGCAAGAATATTGGAGTGGGTAGCCTCTCCCTTCTCCAGAGGAACTTCCTGACCCAAGAACTGAACCGGGGTCTCCTGCATTGCAGGCGGATTCTTTACCAGCTGAGCTACCGAGGAAGCCCATAGATACACATATTTATGTGTATATACATACACATATTTAATGATTCTTAACAAGATAATTCTCAGAACTTATGGTTGCCGGGGGGGAAGGATGAGGAGAAGGGATAGTTAGGGGGTTTTAGAGGGACATGTACACACTGCTCAATTTAAAACGGATAACCAAGAAGGTCCTACTGTGTAGCACAGGGAACTCTGCTCAATGTTATGTGGCAGCCTGGATGGGAGGGGAGTTTGAGGGAGAATGGAAACATGTGTATGGATGGCTGAGTCCCTTTACTGTTCACCTGAAACTATCACATTGCTAGTTTCAGTTATGCTCCAATACAAAATAAAAATATATTTTTTTAATTGTTCTCAATAGTCAGTCTGGGGTTATCAACAAAGGGGAACAGGCTACTGTCACCCAGATAACACCATGGAATTTTAGGGGTCTGCGGGGGGGTATATCTCTACCTGGGCTGAGGTTGAGGACAAAAGATGCTGGACAGAGTGAGGGGCTCACAGGAATCCTGAGGAAGTGATCCTTCCCCCTCCATGCACCCACTCACCACGGTGGGTTGGCAGCATTATTCTTAGAACTGCAGTCTGTTTTCCGGCAGTTCACAGCACCAGCAGTGGAGAAGAATTCATCTCTTGTCAAGAATTTGTCTTGGGAATTCCAATGGTTGGGACTTCCAATGTCTTGGGAATTCCAATCTTGGCAGTCCAGTGGTTAGGACTCGGTGCTTACGCTGCCAAGGGCCTGGGTTCAATCCCTGATCAGGGAACTAAGATCCCACAAGCTGCATGGCATGGACAAAAAAGAGTCTATCCAAAAGTCAGATGATTAAAAAAAGGATTTTGCTCCTCTTAGGTCAGTTTAATAAGTGATTTATAAGCACCTGGTCTCGTTGGCATGGTGGAGTCATATAAATGTACAGTCGTGGCTTCCCACCACTATTTGGATGAAGACAAAAGTCTTCACGCGGCTCCAAGCCCTTTGTGGTCCAGCTCCTGCCAACTCCTCCAGCCTGTCTCACTCAAGCCCCACTTCCACCTCTGTCCTGAAGCCATGTGGTCTGTGAAAGACGAGAACCATCCCAGAAAAAGCCATCTTCCAGTCACTGACTGACACTGTGCTCAAATCAGGGCAAACCTTAACTGTGAAGCCCCAGATAGTAAATTTTAGACTTTGCAGGCCATCGAGTGTATGTCAGAACTGCTTGACTCTGTCCTTATAACACGAGAGTCCACGGACAAGCACATGAATGGGCAGGACTGGATTCCAGTGAAACCTGATGGCACTTAAATGTAAATTTTGTAAAACTCTCACATTATAAAATGCTACTTTCCCTTGATTTTTTTCCCCAACCAATTAGACATGTAAAAACTGGTCTTAGCTCATGGGCTTAATAAAAGCAGGTGGCAGGTCAGATTTGGGCCTCAGCCATGAGTCTCCAACCCTTGCTCTGAATCACCTACTCTTGCAAACTCCAGATGAGGCCCTGATATGAACACAAAACAGGTTAATGGCAGCAAACTTCCCTAAGCTACCCTGTCAACAGGATATTATCTTAAGCATTAGATGACCTGGAGTCTAACAGAGAAACCACTCACATTATTCACTCACCAACACTGGGGGTTATCATTTCACAAAGATGCCTATATTGATTTTGCGCTCCCATAACAGAGTATCACACACCAGGTGACTTCAAGAACAAAAATCTACTGTCTCACATTTCTGGAGGCTGGATATCCAAGCTCAAGGTGCCAGCATGATTGATGTCTTCAGAGACTTCTCCCTGGAGGTTGTAGACGCCCCCTCCCTGCAGTCTTTTTATTTTTAATTAATTTTTTGCTGTCCTGGGTCTTCATTGCTGCTCAATGGCTTTCTCTAGTTGCAGCAGATGGAAACCACTCTTTCGTTGCAGTGCTTGGGGTTTTCACTGAGGTGGCTTCTCTTATCGCAAAGCAGCGAGGCTTCAGTAGTTGTGGCACATGAGCTTAGCTGCTCCATGGCATGTGGGGTCCTACCAGACCAGGGATCGAACCCATGTCCCCTGCATTGGCAGGTGGATTCTTAACCACTGGACCACCAGGGAAGTTCCCTACAATGTCTTTACATGGTCTTTCCTCTTGATGTGTCTGTGTTCTAACTTCTTCTTAGGACAGGAGTCATACTAGAGTAGGGTCCACCTCAATGGCTTCATTTAACCGTAATTATCTTTTTAGAGGTTCTATCTCCAAGCATAGCCATGTTCTCAGGTATTGGGGTTAGGACATGAATATATGAATTTTGTAGGGGAGACACAATTCAGCCCATAACAGTGTTTTTTGTAAGAAATCTGTGGTTATAGCTAGCAGGAAGCTGCTGTACAACACAGGGAGCTCAGTTCAGTGCTCTGTGATGACCTAAAAGGGAGGGTTGCGTGGGGAGGAAGGAGGCTTAAGAGGGACGGGATATATGTACACTTATAGCTGATTCACATTGTACAGCAGAAACTGACAACACTGTAAAGCAATTGTTCTTCAAATAAAAAAAATTTTTAAGCATAAAAAAGAAGAAATTTATGACAGTCCTCCTTTTGTCCAGATGCAAGAGCCAAAAATGCTGGGGATGATACAGTAAAGGATGAACTGGTCATTCTCACAAGTCACCTGGAACTGACCCTTTGACTCTAAAAAAGACCTCCTTCATCTAAATCCACCCAGAGCACCCACTTTTCCTGCCTCCCCCAAGAACTCTTACAAGGCTACCCATCCATGTGTGCAAACGTGTTGGCCTGAAATAACCTCTTGGAGTTTTCATGATGACAGCACATGGACTCAAGGCCAGGTCATTTCTGGCAGCCCCGCGGTAGCCCACCGCACTCTACACTCCTCCGAGGGATCAGGAGAAATGGAGCGTGTGTCACCGGGGCTGAGGAGCGTCTGAGACAAAAGACGGGGTGAGGGTGGGGGTTGGGGGTGGGATGGGAAGTCTGGGGAGGAAGGTTGAGTCCCATCCCTTCGCATCCCTGGTTTTCCACCAGGGATGAAACTCTGCAGCAAGAAGACAGGGCTCTTTCTCTCCACGATCACCTGCACGTTTTCCAAAACAGCCTTCTGTGCACGTGTGACCGCAATACCCCAACCTTGTCAGGAAGTTCTGAGGCCCGGTGTGAGGGCCTGTTTCATTTTCCAGTTCTAGAAATACACGAGGATTTTCTCCCAAAAGAAAACGGCAAGACGGGCAGATTGGTCATATTCTCCCCACGAATGGCGCGGTGACTGTAGCCTTTGTGCCTTGCAGCGCGCTGTTCTCTCTGCCTGGAATGCTTTCCAGCCCAACCACCCTCATTTCTGCTTCAAGGTCACGTCCTCCAGGGAGCCTGCTCTGACGTCCCCACGTGGACCCCCCCGGGACACACCTCTACTGTTGCACTGCCCGACTGTAACCATCAGGTGGCAGCACAGGGCTGCGTTTGAGAGCCGCTTAGGGGCCAGTTCAGTTCAGTCTCAGTCGTGGCCGACTCTTTGCGACCCCATGGACTGCAGCACGCCAGGCCTCCCTGCCCATCGCCAACTCCCGGAGCTGACTCAAACTCATGTCCACTGAGTCGGTGATGCCATCCAACCATCTCATCCTCTGTTGTCCCCTTCTCCAGCCTTTAATCTTTCCCAGCATCAGGGTCTTTTCCAATGAGTCAATTCTTCGCATATTGGAGTTTCAGCTTCAGCATCAGGGGCCAAGCGACCTAAATGCAACCACAAGCTCCGCCAACCACTACCAGTTAAATGACTCCCTGGATAAATCAACTAATGCGCCTCTGTATCTCATTTTTTCTTTTTCTTTTCTTTTCTGAAAGATGGACCTAAAACAGAATCTGCTTCATCAAATCCTCGTGTGGATTATGAGCTAATACGTGGAAAGTGCTCAGAAATCCCATGATAAATGCTCAGTAATAAGTACCTGTTGAATCTTAATTTTCTGTTGAGGTGTCTGCCCCTCCCAGGAGGCTGAGATTAATGTTTCGTGTTTAAACATGAATAGGAGAGAGTCCATTTCACAAGAGCCACTTAATTCTATCCTGGGAGTTTCACATTTTCTAAGTTATTTGCAAATTTTCCAGGTAATTATCCCCTCTCCCCTCCCCTCCTTCCCTCTACCCTCCATAAACTGCTTGGGCAAACACTTTGTAATTTTTTTATTTCCTCATCACAGGGGACTTGAGAGCAGCTCTAATCACACCACTCCCCTGCTTCAAAGTCTTATCTGGTTCACCGATGCCCAGAGGGTAAAGTCTAACCACCTCAGCCCAGTTTATGAAGGCCCACCAGGGTTCTGGGCCAACTCTAGGCAACCATGAGTTTCATTTGACTCCCCTTTCAAGAAAGAAAGAGGCCAAGTGAAGACAAGAGACCTGAGAGCAGATGTAGACAGGCCAGCCCTTTCCGACTCTAGAACCTGGAGGCACTTTAATTTTTTCATTTTGTCCCATTCTAGATTGGACAATCTACTACTGCAACATAAAATTAACATATGCTGAATTAGAGGGGTGGATAAACAGACCCTCTGAAAAGCTGGATTGCCTTGTGGTCCATTTCACTACAGAATTACAGTTATCCAGAAAAATATGACAATTCATATTGAAAAAGAAAAAAAAGTGACTCTTTACTGTAATCTCTTAACACATTTCAAAGTGGGAAATGAATTAAAGAAGCCAGAGAGGAACTTCCCTGACAGATCAGTGGCTAAGACTCCATGTTCCCACTGCCCAGGTTTGTCTTTCTGAACTTTTTTCATTCTCTGCCCTCAGAACTGGCAGGTAAACTCAAAAACTACGGGGTGAGGGGAGGATATCATATTTACTCATGACTTGCCTTTATCTAAGTAACGTATGTGACATTTTATCTAAGATACTATCCACACACATGCGTTTGTGCCATGCCAATCCCACTGCAGTAAGTTCACCTAGAAATAGGTAGGATGCAAGGGGCTATGTGCAAGAGAAGAAAACAAAGGCTCTTCTATGCTCTTTGTTAATGTTTTTTAAATTTTTTTTTATTTTAAAAATAAAGACATTTTTAAAGTCTTTATTGAATTTGTTACAATATTACTTCTGTTTTATGGGGGGTTTTTTTGGTTTTTTTTTTTAGCCACAAGGCATGTAGGATCTTAGCTCTCCCCACCAGGGATCAGACCCTTACCCTCTGGATTGGAAAGGGAAGTCTTAACCACTGGACCACCAGGGAAGTTCCAAAGTCTGGTTTTCAATGCACACAGAAACAAGTATTCACACATATTCAGTAAAATGCCTTACGTTCTTTTGAAAACAGAGAATAGTAGCTATCAACTGTGTCAATTATTTATGAAGCTATTTTCTGATGTTTTACAGCCAATTATGAAACTTCAGCATTTCCTGGTCTGGTGCACTTTACTCTCCTGTGCTGCATGCTGAAAGATTGGATGACTAAGTGTGCCATTCACCCTTATTTTGCATAATTGTCATTCCAGCAAATGAATAGTCTTTGTGCTGTCTCTGCAGCCAGCTTTTTTCTCTAGGTCAGAACTTGTGTGCAGACCATCACAAAAGTGCTCCAGCCCCAGAGAGTAACTGTAGCTGATGTTCCTTCAAAAGCAAACTATTCCCAGCTTAAAGTAAAATGTGACATGAAAACATACCTGGACCTGTCACCTTTCATGGACTCACACAGCTTTTAGTAACTGAGTTCTGCTATCAAATGGTTCCTGGGTGCAGGTTTTGGAAAAGAAAGGGAAGATGTGAGTCACTGGACACAGATGAAAACATGAGCCTCCCTCTCGACACCCCCACTAACCTCAGGCATGAAATGGGGGCAGGTGAAAACCCAAGACCAACCATAATCTTCACCAATTGCTCAGGCCAGCCTTTCAAAATCCATGTTCTGGATGCCAGCCAACTGCCCCTCATAAATTAGCATCACTGGGATATAGTCCAACAACCAAGCACATACTTACGCACACGGAGGCATCCATGTCTTACACTCCAGAAAGCCGACGGTCTGTATGATTTGCTAAATGTAAGGAGCTCCTTTACTCCTTTCCCATTTGTTCATCTTTATTTTACTTAGACCTTAATCATACAGATGAGATCATTATGCAACATTGATCTTAGCTCTTGATTCCTGCTTTTCTAAATATCATTGTCATTGCTAATTCGCTAAGTTGTGTCCAACTCTTTGCGGGTTGCCATTTCCTTCTCCAGGGGATCTTCCTGACCTAGGGATGGAACCTGTCTTCCCATTTGACAGTCAATTCTTTACCACTGAGCCACCCTAGGGAAGACCTGTTATTACAGTCTTAGTCAAAAAAATGTCCAGCAAAAAGAAAGTTGTCCCATGAATGGAGAATATACATGGACAATGTAGTTGTGAAGATATACAAGGAATAAACTGTTTTTTCTAAAGTAACAAAACTTTATGTTTTATTACCAAAAAAACTACCAGAAAAGTTATTTTTGTCCACGTTGAAATTTTAAAGTATATATTTTTCTAACACAATGTCTTTTTATTAGTCAAGTGCCACTTTATTCCACAAGATTTTTTTTTTCAAGTATAGAAATGAGAATGAAGGAATAACTAGGAAAGAAATTATAGGGTAAAGTCAGGAGTGAGTCTCATACCAAAAAAAAGGATGCTATGAGGTCTTAATAAAAGATCTTGAAATTTGGGATCAATAGCTCCAAAAGCAGCACTTACACAGACAATATGAGAAAATATTACAAAGTTGTAATTTGTATTTTTGAGACAGGTCATAGGGTGGGAAGACAAGAAGCAGATGGTTAAACCTCCAACTAGATTTCAAAACTAGAGGCTATGAATGGTGTCTCTTGGGGGGAATTCAGTCAAACTATTTTTCTCAAAGTCTTTGTTGGCAAGCATGACCTTGAGGGATGGCTAAGTGGTGCAAGAGAAGAACAGTTCTACAGTACGTGGAGAAAACATCTATGTTGAAGAATAATTGACATAGACCATCGACAACACAACACATCTGAATGTCCACAAACAAAGGTGTGAGTATGAAGATCTACCTCTGGAAATGAGAGGAAATCATTACTGGTGCAGTCATCTCTTCCAGTCTCACCTCGCCTACTTCTCTCTGGCATTATACACAATTTACTGTCTTGAATTATTGGGTCCATTTTTTCACCATGCATCAAAATAAAACAGGTGGAAGTTTGAGGGAAATGGGCATATAGAAAGGTTTTTCATAAAGTATGTGCTTTTCCTGCAGGAAAAAAAAAAACAAAACTCAGGGTGGATCAGCAGTAACAGCAAAAAAAAAAAAACAAACATTTTCTTGGCTGAAGTGCAGATGGCTTTTACTTATTTTCTTTTTTGCTTATTTATGTTCCACTTTATTTCACAGAGGACTTGAGATGGCTTTCAAAAAACACACAGAAGATAAAGAGTTGAAAAGGTAATGGCAAAGGGAAAAATACAGGTGTGTAAATCAAAGCTACAAGGAGAGATTAATACTGAGAAATATACATTATTCAGTGCTACTCACCACTAGAGATGATAAAAAGTTGACTTGAGACTTCCTTCCATCAAAGTCAGGCAGTGAGAGTTATGAAACCCATTTAACATTGCATCCTTAATGTTTAAAGTATGTACTTTTGCAAAGTTTTTAGACGTTTATTCAGAAGATGACTTTTGCATGCAGGGGCACTAGACTGTAGCCCTGTCTCAATAAACCAGACTAACTGATTCCATCATGGTCCCCAGGGACAATCATAAAGGTGCTCTCTTTCTCATTTTTAAAGATCTTTTTTGAAATAATGTTATAGTGTGTATATGTATCCATATCAATGTATAGTAATATTGAGGAAGGTCTTGATGCTATTTAAATTTATGTAAATTGTATAATGCTACATCTTGTTTCATTTACTCATTGTTTCTGAGATCAATATCCTTGTTGACTCAGTTGACCACAGGGGGTACCCAACTTATGATGGTTTGATTTATAATTTTCTGACTTTAGGATGGTGTGAAAGCAATATGCATACAGTAGAAATTGTATTTTAATTTTGGACTATGCTCTTTTCCTTCAATGCACTTGTGTGATATCCAGCCCTAGCTCCCAGTTAGCCATACACACAACCATTCTGTTTTTCCATGTTCAGTACAGTAGTCAATCAACTACATGGGATTAGTTCAGTTCAATTCAGTTGCTCAGTCATGTCTGACTCTGCAACCCCAGGGACTGCAGCACGCCAGGCCTCCCTGTCCAGCACCAACTCCCAGAGTTTACTCAAACTCATGTCCACTGAGTCGGTGATGCCATCCAACCATCTCATCCTCTGTCGTCCCCTTCTCCTCCCACCTTCAATCTTTCCCAGCATCAGGGTCTTTTCCAATGAGTCACTTCTTTGCATCAGGTGGCCAAAGTATTGGAGTTTCAGCTTCAGCATCAGTCCTTCCAATGAATATTCAGGACTGATCTCCTTTAGGATGGACTGGTCAGATCTCCTTGCAGTCCAAGGGACTCTCAAGAGTCTTCTCCAACACCATAGTTCAAAAACATTACATGAGATAGTCAACACTTTATTATACAATAGGTTTGTGTTTGCCAGGCTGTAGGCTAAGAGTTAGGAGCATGTTTAAGGTAAACTAGGTAAGCTATGATGTTCAGTAAGTTAAGGGCATTAAATGTATTCCAATTTTTGTTATCTTCAACTTATGATAGATTTGTCAGGATATAATTTAATATATAATCTGTATTTATAACTGTTATATCATAATCTATAGTATGAAAATATTGTTGTTGTTCCAGCACTCAGTTGAGTGCGACTCTTTGTGACCCCATGAACTGAGCATGCCAGGCTTCCCCATCCTTCACTATCTCCCCGAGTTTGCTCAGACTCATGTCCATTGAGTCGGTGATGCCATCCAACCATCTCATCCTCTGTCTCATCCCTTCTCCTGCCCTCAATCTTTCCCAGAATCAGGGTCTTTTCCAATGAATCAGTTCTTTGCATCAGGTGGCCAAAGTATTGGAGTTTCTGCTTCAGCATCAGTCTTTCCAATGAATATTCAGGGTTGATTTCCTTTAGGATGGACTGGTTGGATCTCCTTGCAGTCCAAGGGACTCTCAAAGTCTTTTCCAACACCACAGTTTGAAAGCACTGAGCCTTCTTTACATCCAATTCTCACATCTATACATGACTACTGGAATTTATTGATTTAGGAATTTTTCATTTAAATTGTGCCATTGTACATAATGCTGCAATAAATACCTCTGTACATATTTTCTTGTATGACTTAGAAGTTATTTTGAAACATGAACTTAAAAATTTAATTGCTGATTTGGACTGTATGCAGAAGCGAAAAGCTACTGCCAAGTTGCTTTCCAAAATGGGGTGTTATCAGTTTATACTTCCAACAGTGTATGATAGCTACTGTTTCCTTGAATCTTTACTAACTGGAATATCTACTTTCTCTCCCACCCACATGTACACTCCCTAATCTGAGAGGTTATGGCATATCATTATAGTTTTAACTTGAATTTCCTTAAGATTGGAAATTATTTTATTTTAATTTCTTTTTATGTAAATGCTCCATTTGTATAGTTTATTTGCTTTATTTCTGTTGAGTTCTAGGCACTTGAAAAATATATTTGGTTGGGTTTTATATTTACCTTTAAAAATCTTTTCAAGTTTTGTTTTGGAATTACATTAAACTGATATATTTATTTGAAAGAAAACAGAAATCCTGACAAAACTATCCTCTTTCCATCTGTGATCCTTGCATATGCCTTCATTAGTTCAGATTTTCCTTTATGCCCTTTAAATATTTTGTTATTTTTTCTCAAAGATTGTATTCCACATTTTCTCTAAATTTATTCCTAGATGCTTATAGCTTTTGTTAGAATAGTAAAACATGTCCTTACTCCGGGCTTCTCAGGTGGTAAAGAATCCTCCTGTCAGTGCAGGAGATGCAAGAGACACGAGTAAGTTCAATCCCTGGGTTGAGAAGATCCCCTGTAGTAGGAAATGTCAGCCCATTCCAGTATTTTTGCATAAAAATTCCATGGACAGAGGGCTACGATCCGTGGGGTCAAAAAAGTCAGACATGACTGAGCAACTGAGCATGCCTGCATGTCCTACCCTTATTACATTTTTGTTAGTTGTTGTTAGTGTATAAAACATTACTGATTTTTTATGTCACTTTCCAGGAGCATTTCCATCTTATTCAGGGATTGGAGGTTCACTGTGATTGCTAGAGACACAATTATATCACCTACAAATAATGATGATTTGATTTTTCCATTTTGATCCTTATCTCTCTCACATTTTTTTTCCTGCATTAGTAGAATTGACTAGGTGTGTGTTAGTCACTCAGTTGGGTCTCTTTGCAACCCCGTGGGCTATAGCCCATCAGGCTCCTCTGTCCATGGAATTCTCCAGGAAAGAATTCTGGAGTGGGTTGCCATTTCCTTCTCCAGAGGATCTTCCCAGCTCAGGGACTGAACCCAGGTCTCCTGCATTGCACACAGATGCTTTACCATCTGAGCTACTAGAGGAGCATAGCATTGACTAAGACCTTCATTATTGCGGAACAGACATGGTCACAGCACACACACACGCACACCACACACAGAACAAGGAAAGTGACATCATATTCTTAAGTAGCAACACTGGTACCAAAAATACAATAAAGTAATGTTTTAAATTTTTGAAATAAAAACTCTTTGAATCCATAATTTTATGCCTAGTTAAATTTTCCATTTAACATAATATTGCAATTCATCATTATAACATTTTTAGTGATACTCAAACTGTCTTATATTTGGCCAGTGGGAACTTCTCTAAGTTGGTTTCTAAGTTGTCTCAACAGCTTTTTATGAAGTAAATGGTATTTAGGGACCACAGTCTACGCCCTAGGAGTAGTCATTGCTAGTAGGCTAAGCAGTGCTTTCCAGATCTTCTCAGCAGACAGAATAGGAAAATTTAAATACATCATTGCTACTGCTGCTGCTAAGTCCCTTCAGTCCTGTCTGACTCTGTGCGACCCCATAGATGGCAGCCTACCAGGCTCCCCCATCCCTGGGATTCTCCAGGCAAGAACACTGGAGTGGGTTGCCATTTCCTTCTCCAATGCATGAAAGTGAAAAGTGAAAGTGAAGTCACTCAGTCGAGTCCGACTCTTAGCAACCCCATGGACTGCACCCTACCAAGCTCCTCTGTCCATGGGATTTTGCAGGCAAGAGTACCGGAGTGGGGTGCCATTGCCTTCTCCAAATACATCATTAGCTCATATAAATAGTTCTCATTCAAAATCAAGACTACAGAGGCTTTACCAACTTAGCTCACATCCATATCCTCTTCCTTCTATACCAAAATCTGGTTTACCAGTTAACAACAACGTAAGTGCTCAACAGTCTCAGTCTGACAATAGCAAACAACCACCAAATATTGGGTCACCAAACGCCAGTTTTGTCTGCTTTCTTTTTAGTTCTTTCGTCCGCTTTTGTAGTTCATTTGTCCTTAGCGTATATTTCACCAGAGACGTACAAGTCAAATTATTGTGCTTTTAAGTTGCTTGAAATGATTCCTTTTTGGTTATACTGCCTACTCAGTTCACATTGAAGCACCTCTGTTTCATTTTATTTTCCATTTTTATAGATTTTCAAATGTGAATTGTGTTGAATAATTATGTAAAATATTCACATGCTTCCAGAGTCAAATGTACAAAACAAGGTACACTGAGAAAAGTGCGACTTCTGTTCCCTCTTGCCTTCTACTGGCAATCAAGTTTTTCACTTTTTCATTTACTTCTGACTTTTTGAAAAGGTTAAACAAATACATACATTTTCAAAACCCTCTTAGATAAACTTAACAAATTCTTTAAAATACTTAATTCCTTTCTTATGAATCTGTGTTATAAAATAAAAAAAAAAGAATGAAAACTACCTTTATTATTTTTTGAGACAAATGTCATATGGATTCCAAATTAAAGATCTTGCCAGAAAAGGAATGTGTAGAAACAATTCACTTATAAAATTCGCTAATTCACTATGCTGAAGGAGAAAATTTAGAAAACTATCTTAACTTATACAGAAAAATTCTTATAAAATTTGAAACCTGTTTTTGGTCTTTGAGAATACAAAGAATATCAGTTACTACCTGGAAATTTCCAGGTAACTTACAAAAAATATTATATTTAATGAAAAGACTTTGGCTATATTCTAGTTACTGTTAGAAACAAGACCGGGATACTTAGAAATATTAATAGAACCAACTGATAAATCATTACATCTAGTAAGAGAGCTCAGAAAAGTGCCAGATGTAGAACCAAATGGAAGAAACCAATAGCAGGTCTTTATGTGCCACTCAAATGCAGGATACTTAACCCTGTGTTAATTTCCTAAGATTTCTGTAACAAAGTTCCACAAATTGGGTGAGTGAAAACAACAGATATGTATTTTTTCACACTTCCAGAGGTCAGAGGAAGACCTGGGTTCGATCCCTGGGTTGGGAAGATCCACTGGAGAAGGGAAAGGCTACCCACTCCAGTATTCTGGCCGGGAGAATTCCATGGACTGTATATTCCATGGGGTCGCAAAGAGTCGAATACGACTGAGCAACTTTCACACTATACACTATTCACACTATGCTTCATAAAGAGTATTTAATAAATGAACTATTTGTTTTAGAAAATTCTCAAAGCACCAGAAAACCACTCCACCCACCACCTTTAAAAACAAAATCAAGGTTCAAGAGAGAGGGGACATATGTATACTTATGCCTACTGTATGGCAGTTCAGTTCAGTTCAGTTCAGTTGCTCAGTCGGACTCTTTGCAACCCCACAGACTGCACACCAGGCCTCCCTGTCCATCACCAACTCCCGGAGCTTACTCAAATTCATGTCCATTGAGTCGGTGATGCCATCCAACCAGCTCATCCTCTGTCGTCCCCTTCTCTTGCCTTCAATCTTTCCCAGCATCAGGGTCTTTTCAAATGAGTCAGTTCTTCACATCAGGTGGCCAAAGTATTGGAGTTTCAGCTTCAGCATCAGTCCTTCCAGTGAATATTCAGGACTGATTTTCTTGGCTGGAAGCTGCCCTTGTTATCACATGGTGTTCTCCCATGGCTGTTTTCTTATAAAGACCTCAGTCCTACTCAATTAGGGGTTCACCCTACTCCGGTATGACCTCACCTCAATTAATTATGTCTGCAATGACCCTGTTTCTAAGTCAGGTCACATTCTGAGGCCCTGGAGGTTAGGATTTCAACATGTAAATTTTTGATGAGGGAGGGCACCATTGAAATCTGCAGCAGGATATAGCAAGTGCCTAAAGAGCAGGCCAAGCAAAAGGCTACGGACAAGAGACAAAAGTGATGCCTTGAATCCCAGCACATCATGAAAGGCAGAGACAGCACTAGGAATTGACCTTATAGATTTGGGGATGGCAGAAAGCATATTCCAGGTGGAAAAACAACCACTGAATTCTTGACATCAGAAATGGTGGAAGAAAGTGTATGAGTTAATGCAAATATAGACTGATAGAGGAGAATTGAAAAAATTCAATTCAGAAAAAAGACTTGGGAGGATCTTGAAGACATTGGTACTTGAGCAATTAGGAAATCAGACTCTCGGTATAAGCAGCTTTTGGCGGGAAAAGCCTTTTGCAGAAAAGAGCTCTCTGCAGGAGGTACCCTTTTTGTCTCATCACTAACCTTAAACCAGGCACCCCCATGCTCTACTCATTGCTGCCCCCCAGCAAACCTTTCTGTCTTCTGATCACACAACACCTTGCTTGGAAAAATTCAAACAATATAGAAGTTTATGGGCTTCCCAGATGGCACAGTGGTAAAGAATCTGCCTGCCAATGCAGGAGATGCAGGAGACAAGGGTTCAACCCCTGAGTTGGTAAGATCCTCTGTTGTAGGAAACAGCAACTCACTCCAGTATTCTTGCCTGGGATAGCCCATGGTCAGAGTAGCCTGGCTATAGTCCATGGGGTGGGTCACAAAGAGTTGGACACAACTGAGCAACTGAGTGCACACACACACATACACACATATATGCATATATGTACATACATGTGTATATATATATATATATGAAAGTGAAAGTCCCTCAGTCGTGTCCAACTCTGCAACCCCATGGACTGTAGTCCATAGAATTCTCCAGGCCAGAATACTGGAGTGGGTAGCCTTTCCCTTCTCCAAGGGATCTTCCCAACACAGGGATCAAACCCAGGTCTCTTGCACTGCAGGCAGATTCTTTGCCAGCTGAGCCACCAGGGAAGCCCAAGAATACTAGAGTGGGTAGCCTATATATATTTATCTATAGATATATATATTTATTTATCTATACGAGATATATATATATCTCGTATGGGGGGTTCCCTGGTGGTTCAGATGGTAAAGAATCCGCCTGCAGTGCGGGAGACCCAGGTTCGATCCCTGGGTTGGGAAGATCCCCTGGAGAAGGAAATGGTAACCCACTCCAGTATTCTTGCCTGGAGAATCCCCAGGGACAGAGGAGCCTAGTGGGCTACAGTCTATGGGGTCGCAGAGTCAGACATGACTAAGTAACTAAGCACAGCACAGCACACATTATATGGGCTTCCCCAGTGGCTCAGACTGTAAAGAATCTGCCAGCAATGCAGGAGACCTGAGGACATATATTATATAAATATATAATATACATATGAGTATATATATTGTATATACATATAATATACATAACATCCACCCATTCTAACAGTATTTATTTGCAAACTATGGTACATGCCAAGCTCTGTGATCTATACAAACTATATTTGGGGTCTGCAATCTGAATCTGATATTCCTTCTAGAAATGAAGGCAAAAGCTCACCATTAGATAAGTAGACCAAAACAATGCTTGTTTTTTTTTTTTTTTAAACCTAGCTATTTGGCTAAACCTAGTTTAGCCAATATAGCAAATTAAGTATATCTGCTTCTTCTCAGAATACTCACACCACAGGAATAGAGAAATACACTATAAATAGGATCAGAATTATGAGAGAATTTAAATTTAATTTATTGGACTGCTCTTTTATTAATAGGTTGCTATCAACTCTGTTTACCTCTCTGTCTTACAGAGTGAAACCAACAACCTTAAAGGAAATTGTCAGTCTCTCGCCTAGTTGTTTCCTATATTTAATATAAATTTTAAAATGGGCTCCCTTGTACAGTATTCCAGACCGCTCAGAAAGAAGAATAGAGGCCATGCTATGCTGTTCCACCACGCTGGCAGTCATCAGCTGTGGCGGCAGAATACCATAGACTGGGTGGCTTACACAGCCGATTTATTTTCTCACAGTTTTGGAGGCAGAAAGTCTGAGGGCAGGGTGCCAGTCTGGTCGGGTTCTGGTGGGAGCTTTCTTCCAGTTTGTAGAAAACCATCTTCTCACTGTGTCTTCATGTGGCAGACAAACGGCTCTGGTGTCTCTTCCTCTTCTTGTAAGAGCACTAATCCCAGCCTGAGACCCACACCTCCAGGACCTCCTCTAAATGTAATTAACTCCCAAAGACCCCATCTCCAAATATGGGGGTTGGGACTTCAGCGTGTGAGTTTAGCTTTCTGTGATTGTGGTCTTGAGGCTGTGGGTTTATAGTTCTTGCTTCTTCTGTCTGCCCTCTGATGGATAAGGATAAGAGGTTTATGCAAGCTTACTGATGGGAGGGGCTAGCTATGGGGAGAACTGGGTCTTGCTTTGGTGGGCAGGACCATACTCAGGAAATCTTTAATCCAATTGTCTGCTGATGGGTGGGGCTGTGCGCCCTCAGTTAGTTTTTTGGCCTGAGGTGACCCAGTCTTTCAAATCAGGAAAGGAGTACATCAAGGCTGCAAATTGTCACCCTGCTTATTTAACTTATATGCAGAACACATCATGAGAAACTCTGGGCTGGATGAAGCACAAACTGGAATCAAGATTGTCGGGAGAAATATCAATAACCTTAGATATGCAGATGACACCCCTCTTATGGCAGAAAGCAAAGAAGAACTAAAGAGCCTCTTGATGAAAGTGAAAGAGTAGAGTAAAAAGTTGGCTTAAAGCTCAACATTCAGAAAACTAAGATCATGGTATCTGGTCCCATCACTTCATGGCAAATAGATGGGGAAACAATGGAAACAGTAACAGATTTTATTTTCTTGAGCTCCAAAATCACTGCAGATGGTGACTGCAGCCATGAAATTAAAAGACACCTGCTCCTTAGAAGAAAAGCTGTGACAAACCTAGATAACATATTAAAGAACAGAGATATCATTTTACTGACAAAGGTCCATCTAGTCAAAGCTATGGTTTTTCCAGTAGTCATGTGTGGTTGTGAGAATGGACCATAAACAAGGTTGAGCACCAAAGAATTGATGCTTTCCAATTGTGGTGTTAGAGAAGATTCTCGAGTGTCCCATGGACAGCATGGAGATCCAACCAGTCAATTCTAAGGGAAACCAACTCTGAATATTCACCGGAAGGACTGATGCTGAAGCTCCAATACTTTGACCAACTGATGCAAAGAGCTGACTCATTGGAAAAGATCGTTATGCTGGGAAAGATTGAGGGCAGGAGGAAAAGAGGGTGAAAGAGGATCAGTAGGTTGGATGGCATCACCAATTCAATGGACATGAGTTTGAGCAAACTCCAGGAGACAGAGAAGGACAGGGAAGCCCAGTGTGCTGCAGTCCCCGGGGTCACAAAGAGTCGGGCACCACTGAGAAACTGAACAACAACAACATGAGGTTGGGGGATACAATTCAGTCCACAGCGATCACTGTGGTCCCACCTTGCCTATTCTGTAATCGCAACATCAGAGACATTTGCTGGGTTTTGTATTTGCCCACAAATACGCGACTCTGCCACTGTTTCAGTTCTTATTGCTTGTCCCAGGAACACTGATGTAACTTCAGTTCTCCCCATAAACCATTAACTGTGCAGGTGGCTGCACCAAGTTCCTTCTTGAAAACCTTCACTGGCAACAGCATTGCTGCATGTCAGAGCTCCACCAGCTGCAGCTGTGTGCTCAAGCAAGTCATTTAACTTCTCTGTGCAGAGGGCATTGTAATAGTGCTTCTTTCAAAACAGGTGCGTTGTTAGAAAAGTGCCTGGATTTTAAGGGCAATGTGTGTGCTGGTCATTGCTGTCATTGTAAATGATAGATTTAGCATCTTTTCAGTGCTTATTTCTAACTATTTATATTTATATGCTCGTACTTAGGTCAAACACATGGCTTGCTAGTTTCCATATGTGCTTTGAACTTTTCCATCCATCACTTGTTTGCCCTCCTTCTAGAATGTCTGCCTCCAACTATCTCCACTTGTCACAGTCTTACTAATTCTGCAAAACAGCTCGAAATGTCATCTCTTTCTTGAAGTCACTCTACTTGTTACACCCGTTTCTCACTCAACAATGAGGAGTCCCTCCTGCCATGACACATGACGTCATGGTCTCCTGGTATGTTTATTGTTATTCTGTTTTGTGTTCATGGTTATTTGTGTATGGCTGGATTGTAGAGTAAATAAGATTGTAAACCACACCAGGGCATAATTATTCATGTATCCTTGACAGCCCCAAGCCATGGGAAACTATAATTAATACCAGTTTAATAAGAATATCTCTAAAGATAAAATAAGAGCAAAGGTTCAGAATTTATTTTTGTATTTTATTAAGACATTTTTAGGACATAATCTATTAAAAAAACTCTATGGCCACAGGAAGGACAGATATTTATGGTAAAAACAAGAAGACAAGGCAAAGACAGAAAAGAATTTCACAAAAAAAGTGAGAATCATTACCTCATTTTGCTGAGCTTAGTAGGCAAAATGCCCTCCATCATTTTTCTTGGATAACTTTGAATAAAATATCCATGTGTGACTATATTAAAAAATGGAAAAAGATACTTAAAGTCAGAGCATGAGAACCAGAGGGAAGTACCATAAAGCCCAGGTGCCAAAGAGAGAGCACAGTACAGATGGATGGATGGAGAGCAGTCTCAGCAGTGGGAACAAGCAGATGCCCAGCAGCACCTTCAGACCAGCTCACCTAGTGGCAGCATTGCTTCTGGCAGCTGCACTTCTGCTGACAACAGCTCTTCTGCTGGCAACAGCCCTTCCCACCACCGCAGCCACACGAGTTGCAGCTGCAGGTGCGGCGGTGGCAGCAGACCACGGGGACGCTGCAGCAGCCCCCACAGCAGCCATAGCAGCAGGGGCAGCAGCTGGTGCAGCAGCCCACCCGGTAGCATCTGCAGCTGTTGCAGCTGCCACAGCCACCACCGCAGCCACCACCGCAGCCACCGCCGCAGCCACCACCGCAGCCACCGCCGCAGCCACCACAACTTCCACAACCACAGCAGCCCATGGTGTCAGTAGAGAGGACTTGGATTCAGGAGAGGTGAGGAGGGAGTCTCAGGATATGAGGGAGGTTGAATGTCACCTTCTTCTAGGGGGACCCTTATATACCATCTTCAGGAGCTGAGCCAAGAATATACAGGTTGTGCCTTGTTGTTCATCCCACTTCCTCTAAGATACCTCACAAGACTCTGACATCCTTCCTTGTTGAGACTGTGTCCAGTTACTATTGCTATTTTAACCATTACCTGTCTCTTAAAGCTATATTTGGATTAGAACACACTTCGAACAGCTTTGCGCTCCTAAGAACTTACACGTGTATGTATGTTTTGCCCCAGGGACTAGAATAGTGCCTGACCCATTGTACATATTCAACAGCCAGCTGTTGTATTAAATGCCTGAAATATTTAAGAACTATCCTCATTTTTTATAACCGTGACAGTTTGCATCTGGAGTCAGGTAAAAGTCCCATTTTTTAACATATGCTTCTTAGTTACCACAGATTAGGAAAAAAGATTGTTTTTCTATCTGCTGAGATTCACTGCTTATCCACTAAGTTACAAAAACCTCTTGGAAGAATAAGTGAAAAACCAGACCCCAAACAGAAAGAGCATCCTTAACATCTCACCTTAAAACGCAGGTATGGTTTCCAGTCCAATTTAACAGAGTAGAAAGACACACACTCCTCTCCTCCTCCAAGAACACCAAAATTGCAACTAGCTGTTGAACAACCATCAACAGGAGGGCACTGGAACCCATCAAATAAAAATACCCCATGTCCAAAGACAAAGAAGGAGCTGCAGCGAGACAGTAGCAGGAGCACAATCACAATCAAATCAAATCCCATATCCTCCATGTGAGTGACCCACAAACTGGAGAACAATAATACCAAAGGAGTTCTCACACTGTTCTGATAGTTCTGAACCCCACATCAGGCTTTCCAGCCTGGGGATCTGACAAAGGAACTGGGAATCCCCAGGGAATCTAATCTTAAAGCCAGTGGGATTTGATTATAGAACTTCCAGAGGACTGGGGAAAATAGAGACTCCAGTCTTCAAGGGCACAAACAAAATTTTGCATGCACCAAGACCCAGAGGAAAGGAACAGCTAACCCACAGGAGACTGAACCAAAACTACCTGTTAGTGTTGGAGGGCCTCCTGTGGAGGCATGGGTCAGCAGGGGCTACCACAGGGACCAGGGCACAGGCATTATAAGGCCAGGAAGGTCCTCCTTGGTGTAAACTCTCTCGGAGTTCACCATTAACTCTACCATAGAGCCCATAGACCCCAGGGCTGGGTCACCTCAGGCCAAACAACTACAAGGGAGGGAGTGGAACCCCCACCCATCAGCAGATAATTGGATTAAAACTTTACTGAGCAATGCCCTGCACACCAGAGCAAGACCCAGTTTTTCCCATCACCAGTCTCTCCCATCAACAAACTTACACAAGATTCTTAGCCCCATCCATCAGAGAGCAGACAGAAGAAGAAGCTTAGTCTCACAGCAGCTAAAACAAAAACCATATTACAGAAAGTTAATCATGATGAAAAAGCAGAATGTTATGTCCTAAACAAGATAAAACGCCAGAAAAACAACTAAATGAAGTGGAGATAAGCAACCTTCCAGAAAAAGAATTCAGAGTAATATAGTGAAGATGATTCTGGATCTCAGAAAAAGAATGGAGGCAAAGACTGAGAAGATGCAAGAAATGTTTACCAAAGACCTGCTGCTGCTAAGTCACTTCAGTCGTGTCTGACTCTGTGCGACCCCATAGACAGCAGCCCACCAGGCTCCCCGTCCCTGGGATTCTCCAGGTAAGAACACTGGAGTGGGTTGCCATTTCCTTCCCCAATGCATGAAAGTGAAAAGTGAAAGTGAAATCGCTCAGTCGTGTCCGAATCTTAGCAACCCCATGGGCTGCAGCCTACCAGGCTCCTCTGTCCATGGGATTTTCCAGGCAAGAGTACTGGAGTGGGGTGCCATTTCCTTCTCTGCAGTTAGGCTCACTGCAATAATAAAAACAGCTTCTTATTAAAACTTTTCATCCTCTCTACAGAGAAGCTGTAAAGTTAGGCAAAGTTCCCAGGTGGCTCACTGGTAAAGAATTCACCTGCCAATGCAGGAGACACGGGTTCAATCCCTGGTCTGGGAAGATCCCACATGTCGTGAAGCAACTAAGCCCTTGTGCCACAACTATTGAGCCTGTGCTCTAGAGCCTGGGAAGCGCAACTACCAAAGCCCATGTGCCCTAGAGCCCCAGCTCCACAGCAAAAGAAGCCACTGCAGTGAGAAGCCCGCACACCACAACTAGAGAGTACCCGCCCCCCAAAACTAGAGAAAGCCCTCGTGCAGCAATGAAGACCCCGTAAGCCTAAATAAATAAATTTTAAAAATTTAAAAACAAAACTGCTTACCAAAGACTTTGAAGAACTAAATAAAGAACCAACAAACAGAGATGAATAATACGCTAGAAGGAATGGATAGCAGAATAATTGAGGCAGAATGGATAAATGACCTGAAGGACAGAATGGTGTAAACCACAGCCCCAGAGCAGAATATAGAAAAAAGAATGAAAAGAAATGCAGACTGCCTAAGAGACCTCTGGGGCAACATTAAAAGCACCAACATTCACATTATAGGAGTCCCAGGAGGAGAAGAGAGAGAGAAAGGACCTGAGAAAATATTTGAAGAGATAATAGCTGAAAACTTCCTGAGCATGGGAAAGGAAATAGTCAACCAAGTCCAGGAAGCACAGAGAGTCCCAGGAAAGATAAACCCAAGGAGGAACACACCAAGACACATAGTAATCAAACTGGTAAAAATTAAAGACAGAGATAAAATACTAAAAACAACAAGGGAAAAACGACAACATACAAAGAATCTCTCGTCAGGCTATCAGCTGATTTCTCAACAGAAATTCTACAAACCAGAAGGGAATAGCATGATATATTTAAAGTGATGAAAGGGAAGAACCTACAACCAAGAATACTCTATCCAGCAAGACTCTCCTTCAGATTTGAAGGAGAAATGAAAAGCTCTCCAGACAAGCAAAAGTTAAGAGAATTTAGCACGACCAAACCAGCTTTACAATAAATGCTAAAGGAACTTCTCTAGGCAGGAAACAAGAGAAGGAAAAGACAGAAATAAAACCAAAAAAATACAGAAAATAAACCCCAAACAATTAAGAAAACAGTGATAGGATCATGTATATCAATAATTAGCTTAAATGTAAATGGACTAAATTCACCAACCAAAAAACATAGACTGGCTGGGTGGATGAAAATATACGCACATATGTACTCCCACTTACCACATCACTCTGCTCGGCAGCCTCCCCCCCCCACCAAACTGTATGTAATTATTTTATATTGTTGTTAATCATGTTACCATTATGGCTTATAATTATAATTATCTTTTTTTTTTTTTTGGTCTGGCTATTGATTGTGAAAACTGATAAAACATCTTTTACTATTGTGATTATGTTTAAAAAAAAAAAAAGCACAGCTATGCTTTCTCTGGCTCCCTGAGGTCCTTATTTTATAAAAATTGACTGTTCATTAAAGATTACCCTGCCCCTGCCAAAAAAAGAAAACTTGTGTGATGTCAGATGCTAAAACAATAATTTTGTGTAGCCCACACCTAACATCTGCTAGGAGGAAGTTCCTCCTTGTCATTTGTCTGTTAAATAATTGGGTAAACAAAAATAAGAGAGATTTCATCCAGTGGCTGGCCTTTTCCCATGCCTCTCTGGGTTTGAGACGTGGGGCCAGCCCATCGGTTCAGTCCGAAAATGGCCCAGGGGAATGTTTATCTGAAGTGACTGGTGTCCATCCAGCTGGCTCTGCGGGTATAGTTTCCTTCTTTCACCCCAAGTAGCTTGCAGGTATAAACAGTAGTCCCCCTTGCTTGACTGTGTTGAGAATTGAGGCCTGCCCAGCTAGTCCAGGAACTCCAAAGAGCTCACTGCCAGTCTTTCTTGGGACTTACACTGCAGCTTCTGCATCAGAGACACCTGGGCTTGGGCAGGTCCGTGCTTCTCCCAGGACGTTGGTATCCCTGGATTGACAACTGGCATCTCTTTGTTAAGTTTACCTTTTGAAAGCTAGAGAAGGAAATCTTAACATGCCCTCCTCCTTTGATTTACTTCTCACCATTGAGCAGTCTCTCCCAGCTCCCCATTTCTGTTGCCCAGCGTTGTGGAAAAACTCTGGGGCACTCGTGGGAGCTCTTCAACTCTTCACTCATGTGATCTCTAGGCTGGTCATATCTGACACACAGGCAACATTCTGAAGACCCTGAGGCTGCTTTTTCCCTGCACCTTGGCCATCACTTTTCCGTTTCTAAACTAAAGATCTGATACACAAGTACTTCATTCCCAACAGAAAACTCAAAGTTATGAGGCTGCTATTCTAAAAATAGCAAGTTATCATGGCATGGGTATTCAAGAAGAAAGTAAACAAAAAGTCTTGTGAGACTCTTCCAGGGAAACTGGGCCAAAAAACAGGAAAAGGTGTCAGTATATAAGGGTCTCCCCCAGCAGAAGGCGACATCCAACCTCCCACATCTCCTGAGTCTCCCTCCTCACCTCTTCTGAGTCCTCTCTACTAACACCATGGGCTGCTGTGGTTGTGGAAGTT
>NW_011494640.1:7661980-7669947 GCF_000754665.1 Bison bison bison
CTAGGTGAGTGGGTCTGAAGGTGCTGCGGGGCATCTGCTTGCTCCCACAGCACAGGCAGTGGGAGCACTGCCTCCATCCATCTGTCTACCCTGCACTGTCTCTACTCTGCCACTTGAGCTTCTTAGGAATTTTCTCTTTGGTTGTGTATATCATACTTTGAGGCTTCAGTGATTCTTCATTTCTTGAGAGTGATGGCAGGACATCTTATACAATGACATCCAGTGGGAAAAGATGGAGCTGCTGTTCGTCAGTAGCAGTAGCGCTTTGCAGATGCTGACGGTATGGTGGTTGTTGAGACCAACTTCTCTCAATTCAATCTTGTCTGCTTCTCCCAGATCTGTTACCCTGCTGTGTAGGATTTAGACTCTGTGTTGGGACTGTTTTAGTATCTTCTCTTTTTGCTTTGAGCAGTTCAAGTCTTCATACCTTTAAAGTGTTTAAACCCACGGGAATAATTAAATTCAAAGCTGTGAGCACCTCTAAGCATCTGATAGCAGCCCATAGCCCTGATCTCAGACTAGTAGGATTGAGATCCTCAATATTTTGACCTGTAGCAGGTGTTCATTGTTTCTGTCTACCAAGTTTTGCCTTTGCCATCTCTAAGCACAACGGATTCCTGATTTTGCAATGCTTGCTTTATATTTCTAGTTATTACATTGCCATCTTCTAAATGTCAAATAAAATAAACTAAATCATCCTCAAAATATTGACTCATGAGATCTTCTTACTTGGTGGTAACCTCTGAGGGAAGATGGAGAGGTAATGTTGAATAATGAGGAAAGAGACCTCCCTTGCTCGCTTGAATTGATTGTGAGCACAAACTACTTTGATGGAAGACCTACATTAATAAACATTAAAATTTTAAGTGATTTGTCTGTTTCTCATCTATTTTGTGACCTGATTATTTTTTCAAGGATATCTTAAATGAACTGACAATAAGAGCCAAAAACACACAAAGCTGGACAAAGTTTATCTTGGCTGTCAGAATTTCTGCCATTGTGATCCATGCATATTTCCTTCTCGGGCAAAACAATTTCATGAAAGTATGGATTTCACAGGCAATTTAAATTTGATTTGTTAAGAGTGTCTTTTTGACAAGTAGATTTCCTCAATTAAATTTAAAATCCTTGTTTAGTCACAAAAGATTAATTTCCACAGATTTTTTAGCCAACTCTGTATCTAATTACAATCTAAATATCCTCTATAACAAAACACAATACTGCTTCTCAGTTTAGAACTATATTTTCACATTTACTGTGAGCAAATCAGATTTTGGAATTATGAAGCTTTTAGGTGAACTCTGCCATCTCTTCTGAAAAAATGAATTTTCCACAGAAGATCACACTCATCCAACAACCATCACAGCCATCATCACCATCCCGACCACAGTCACCAGCTTCACCACCATCAATTTGCATTAAAAAAAGAATGAATTGAAAGAGTAGCACTGAAACATATACATTATCATATGCAAAACAGACAACCAGTGGGAATTTACTATATATCTCAGGAAGATCAAACACAGTGCTCTGTGACAACCTAGAGGGGTGGGATGAGGAGGGAGGTGGGAGGGAAGATGTTCAAAAGGGAAAAGTCATATGTATACCTATGGCTGATTCATGTTGGTGTATGGCAGAAACTAACAATATTGTAAAGCAATTATCCTCTAAATAAAAATTTTTTTAATTAAAATTAAAAGGAAGCGTGAATAGACAAACTTAAGAAACTCATCTTTCAATGGTCTTTTAAACAGTGTTTTCAAGGTTCCCATAAGCTACTTTTGAAAACGAGTAACAGATTGGAATGCACACGGAAAAACAGTCACTCCTCTACAATATCTGTAAGAATGCTGATAATATTATTTCTTGAGACAGCACTTAAGCAGTCTGAACTTTCATTTTTTTAAGTACATGTCTTTTAATTCAGAAATTTCATGTCTTGGACAAAAGCATATTCACATTACCAAATCAAACTTGAGTCTGCTACCCACACATAAAGCCAATCTATTGACCCCAGGTGGTGGTCAGGGAAAGTACAGCGTTTACTATAAGGCACCTCACAAGGAGAATGGGTGGCTCATGCCCAGAAACCCCAAACTCACCAAAGGATTTCAGCAAAGCCTTTTAAAAAGCCAAGTAAGGGAGAAGGTCACAGGGTCTATGATCAGCTCATGCATAGTGCTCTGACTGGTTGATGGTGAGGGAACAGGGTGGTGTCACAGGGGTTAATATATCAACCCTTAGGCACCAGAAGGTCTGCAGGACATGTGCTCGTGATCATCAAGTCGCTAATTTCTTCCATTTGGTGGAAGTTTCTAAAAAAACTTAGAAAATATGCATCAGATATTACTATCTAAGTATTCAGAGAAGAGTGATAGCAGAGGATATAGGGGAGGTGTCTGCCCTAGGAGGGTCCCACTTGGTTGAACTCATGGCATTGAACTTAAAGACTTTGTTGTTCAGTCACTCAGTTGTGGGCAATTCTTTGGGACCCTGTGGACTGCAGCACAGCAGGCTTCCCTTTTCTTTACCATCTCCCAGAGTTTATTAAAACTCATGTCCATTGAGTGGGTGATGCTATCCAACCATCTCATCTCTCACCCCCATCTCCTCCTGCCCCCATACTTTCCCAGCATCAGGGTCTTTTCCAATGAGTCAGCTCTTTGAATCAAGCGGCAAAAGTATTGGAGTTTCAGCATCAGTCCTTCCAGTGAATATTCAGGGTTGATTTTCTTTAGGATTGATTGGCTTGATCTCCTTGCTGTCCAAGGGGTTCTTAAGACCTTTCTCCAGCATCACACAGAAAGACTAGAAAAACACTATCTTCCCCTGTGTGTATGTGTGTGTATGTGTTAGTTGTTCAGTTGTGTCCAACTCTTTTGACCCCACAGACTGCAGCCTTCCAGGCTCCTCTGTCCATCCATGGAATTCTCCAGACAAGAATACTGGAGTGGGTAGCCATGATACCACCCTTATGGCAGAAAATGAAGAGAAACTGAGGAGCCTCTTGATGAAAGTGAAAAAGGAGAGTGAAAAAGCTGGCTTAAAACTCAACATTCAAAAAACTAAGATCATGGCATCTGGTCCCATCATTTAATGGCAAATAGATGGGGAAACAATGGAAACAGTGGCAGACTTTATTTCCTTGGGCTCCAAAATCACTGTAGATACTGACTACAGCCATGAAATTAAGACACTTGCTCCTTGGAAGAAAAGCTATGACCAACCTAGACAGCATATTAAAAAGCAGAGACATTACTTTGCCAACAAAAATCTGTCTAGTTTTTCTAGATTTTTCTAGGCTATGGTTTTTCCAGTAGTCATGTATGGATGTGAGAGTTTGACTATAAAGAAAGCTGCTGCTGCTGCTACTGCTAAGTTGCTTCAGTTGTGTCCAACTCTGTGTGACCCCATAGATGGCAGCCCACCAGGCTCCTCGTCCCAAAGAAAACTGAGCACTGACTAATCGATGCTTTTGAACTGTGGAGTTGGAGAAGACTCTTGAGAGTCCCTTGGACAGCAAATCAAACCAATCAATCCTAAAGGAAATCAGTCCTGAATATTCATTGGAAGGACTGATGCTGAAGCTGAAGTTCCAATACTTTGGCCACCTGACGTGAAGAACTGACCTACTGGAAAAGACCCTGATGCTGGGAAAGATTGAAGGTGGGAGGAGAAGGGGATGACAGAGGATGAGATGGGTGGATGGCATCACCAACTTGTGGACATGAGGTTGAGCATGCTCCAGGAGTTGGTGATGGACAGGGAAGCCTGGTGTGCTGCAGTACATGGGGTCGCAAAACGTTGGACATGACTGAGCTGAACTGAAATGAGCCATTCCCTTCCTCAGGGGATCTTCCTAACCCAGGAATAGAAATCATGCCTCCTGCATTGCAGGCAGATTCTTTACCATCTGAGCCACCAAGAAAGCCCTGAAATCACATTCAATTTCTCTTTATGCAACAGAATCCTGCCCAGTTGTCAAAAAAAGGAAATAGATCTCCATGAACTGAGAAGGAATGATTTCATATCTATTAAATGTTCATAAAGCAAGCTACAGTGTACAAGATCAATTATGTAAACTGAAATTTATCTAAAAAATTATAATATACAATCAAGAGAAATGTGTTAACAATGAGGTATACGTGAGGTGTTGTCCGAGTATCTGTGGGGGAACAAAGGGGACTAGGGAGGTTTGGGGCTTCCCAGGTGACGCTAGTGGTAAAGAACCTGCCGGCCAGTGCAGTAGATGTAAAGCGATGTGGGTTCCATCCCTGGGTTGGGAACATAACCTTGAGGAGGGCACGGCAATCAATTCCAGTATTCTTGCCTGGAGATTCCTTTGGACAAAGGAGCCTGGCAGACTACAGTCCATACCATGGCAAAGAGCTGGACATGACTCAAAATACTTAGCACCCATGCAGGGACATTTCAGGAAGAGGACCTGATACGACGGCTCCCTGCAGGCTTTACATGGTACACCTATGATGGCACTGCCACCGTTGCAGCATCCTGTGACATCACAGCTGAGCAGTATTAGTGCCCTGGGGAGCACTGAGCCAGAGGGGAGCACTGCTCTGAGTTCTTCCTCTTTGCTGGCCTCGCTGGATGTCCAACCACAACTTCCTCGGTACTGGGGCTGAGGGATTCCAGGGAAAACAGAGGCAAAGAAAGCCTGTTGGTGGCTCCCTTCCTGCTGTGTTGGATGCAAGTGTCTGATTCTCAATTGACCAAAGACTTCGATGTCTCCAGATTCCTAGTGGGCAAAATAATTTGGGGGGGAGTCCATGGATTCTTATGTACAAAATCAGCTCAATCTATAGATGTCATTGGCCTTTCCTGGTGGCTCAGTGGAAAAGAATTCGCCTGCCAGTGCAGGAGACATGGGTTCAATCCCTGGTCAGGAAGATCCTCTGGAAAAGGAAATGGCAACCCACTCCAGTATTCTTTCGTGGGAAATCCCATGCACAGGGCAGCCTGGTAGATTGCAGTCCATGGGGTTGCAAAGGGTTGGACATGACTTAGAGACTAAACAACAATAACAATAGGTGTCATTAAACGATTCACACTTACCTTATTTCCTGCATGTTTTTAAATTTCAGTAGGTGCTATCCAAAAGATCTTCTGTAGTCACAGAAATAGACCTACAACAATCTCTCAGATTCCTAAGGAGACACACCCAGATAAGAGAGGCTTGTCTCCAAACACATTCAGGACAGAGTGAGGACTGTATGATTAAATTATCATTATGCATTTAGAAATCTGCAACAGTATCACTGTTGAAGTTGGATAGTTGGAAGTTCATGACATGCTTAAAGTTTCTTTACAATAAACAGTTTAAAAATACAAAGATCAACAAATAGTGTAAAATTAGAAAAAGATGCTCAACCTCACTAATAATCAAGAAAAGTATTGATCTTCTCATCTGCTATAGTAACAAAACATTGCTTTAATACTATCTGGTGTTGGTTGCAGAGTATAAAACAAGCATCATACAAAGTGGGTGAGAATAACTGATGTACATTCTATAGAGGGTTATTCAGTTAACTTTCATCACTATGCAAAACATAGATAATCTTTGATATAGTAATACCATCCCTAGGAATTTGTTCAAAGGAAATAATCAGAAGAAAGAAAAGATGTAATATATAGTTAACATTTATGGAGTGCTTATTTTGCGCTGGGGATTGACTCTTTTAATCTGTATAATAACCATATGGATCAGATATTAATATTATTATTATCATTTCTATTGGTTCAGACACTAAAGAATAGACCTGCAATGCAGGAGACCTGGGTTTGATCCCTGGGTTGGGAAGATCCTCTGGAAAAGGGAACTACCCACTGCAGTATTCTGACCTGGAGAAATCTGTGGACAGAGGAGCCTGGCAGCTACAGTCCATGGGGTTGCAAAGAGCTGGACACAGCTGAGCAACACTCATTTTCATTTTAGGAATAGGAGACCAGAAAGGTGAAGTTATTGCACAAACGAGTGAGCATTAAAGCTGAGAATTGAACCCTGGGAATCTGACCCCATGTGGGGAATGTTGTGTTTGGACATTCATGACAGCATTAAAAGTTCACTTATAAGGAGACTTCCCTGGTTCTCCAGTGGCTAAGACTCTGAGCCCTTAATTCAGGGAACCGAAATTCCATTCCCCATCAGGGAACTAGATTCCACATGCCTCAACTATGAGTTCGCATGCTACTGCTAAGACCCAGCGCAGACAAATAAATTAGATAAATAAGTTTTTTAAAGTTCACTCATAGGCATTTGGCCAAATAAATTATGCTATCTACAACTATTACAATAGTTCCCAGATGAGCATCAAGCACCTTTGACTCTCAGACTCATCCTATCTGTACTTGCATGTGTACAAAGCTGAAGTTCCCTATAAAATAGCCCACAGCGTATTCCAACCAAGGACAAACTGTAGCAACATGCTTCAGCCACCCAAATGTTCAGGCCTCTAATTAGAGCAGGGTCACATTTCCATCAGCCTCCACAGCCACGGTTGTGTCATGTGGGGTAATGGCTGGATCCGCCCCATTTTGTGTTGGAATCGCATCCCTCTGGTAGTCACTGCCAGGCTGCCCTGCACCTCTGCACATTCCCACCTCCACTTGTCGTAAGAGATCCCTAGGGTGCCAGGTCACCTACTCAGCTGTCCCTCCTCATGGCACCCACCCACATTCCTCCACTTTCAACCTCCTCACCACAGACCCTCTTTGCTGCTTCTGACCAACTCTTGTGGATCCTTGCTCGGCTGGGCTGAGGGTGCCCTTCTGGCATTCACCACTTTTACACCATCCATACCCACCTCCCCTCCTCTGTCCCAGAGGTGGAGCACGGTCTTCTTTTAATTCCCCACAACCTTTCAGACTCCAGATGACAACCAAGCTAGTCTCTACTTAAGGTACAAAGACAACAGAAAGGGATTTAAAATCATACCAATTCAGCCATGCTCTTTACCCCTGGATGCCTCTGTGACCCCCTCCATTCCACTACTGGTGTCTGGAGGGAGCACCAGCCAGCTCCCCTCCTCCCACAGAAATGCCCTCAGGCACCTCTGCTCCCCTTGGAATTCAGGCACAAACCACAATTAGACTCCAATGAAAGGAAAATTGGCCCACCCTGAGTGGGGCCTCACCCTGATCTTATTCTTAAATCTACCCCAGGTCTAGGCAGGGACTATGGGAAAACCTGCTCCCTTCAGGGTAAATCCCACTTTATTTTCACCCACACAGATGTGGTCTTGCCTCCAAACCCAGAGTTCACAGCAGGACAATTACTTCAGAACTCAATAAACCAACATCTGTACCACCTGATACCTGGAGTATTTCAAGTGTCATATGTATGGGATGGGCTTCCTGGGTAACTCAGCTGGTAAAGAATCTGCCTGCAATACAGGAGATCAGATCAGATCAGATCAGTCGCTCAGTCGTGTCTGACTCTTTGCGACCCCATGAATCGCAGCACACCAGGCCTCCCTGTCCATCACCAACTCCTGGAGTTCACTCAAACTCACGTCCATCGAGTCACTGATGCCATCCAGCCATCTCATACTCTGTCGTCCCCTTCTCCTCTTGCCCCCAATCCCTCCCAGCATCAGAGTCTTTTTCAATGAGTCAACTCTTCGCATGAGGTGGCCAGAGTACTGGAGTTTCAGCTTCAGCATCATTCCTTCCAAAGAAATCCCAGGGCTGATCTCCTTCAGAATGGACTGGTTGGATCTCCTTGCAGTCCAAGGGACTCTCAAGAGTCTTGTCCAACACCACAGTTCAAAAGCATCAATTCTTCAGCGCTCAGCCTTCTTCACAGTCCAACTCTCACATCCATACACGACCACAGGAAAAACCATAGCCTTGACTAGATGGACCTTTGTTGGCAAAGTAATGTCTCTGCTTTTGAATATGCTATCTAGGTTGGACATAACTTTCCTTCCAAGGAGTAAGCATCTTTAAAT
>NW_011494640.1:7670188-7678188 GCF_000754665.1 Bison bison bison
AAATAAACAGAGTGACATTATACAGCCTTGATGTACTCCTTTTCCTATTTGGAACCAGTCTATTGTTCCGTGTCCAGTTCTAACTGTTGCTTCCTGAGCTTCCAACAACACAAGAGAAGACTCTATACATGGACATCACCAGATGGTCAACACCGAAATCAGATTAATTATATTCTTTGCAGCCAAAGATGGAGAAGCTCTATACAGTCAGCAAAAACAAGACCAGGAGCTGACTGTGGCTCAGACCATGAACTCTTTATTGTCAAATTCAGACTTAAACTGAAGAAAGTAGGGAAAACCACTAGACCATTCAGGTATGACCTAAATCAAATCCCTTACGATTATACAGTGGAAGTGAGAAATAGATTTAAGGGCCTAGATATGATAGATAGAGTCCCTGATGAACTATGGAATGAGGTTCGTGACATTGTACAGGAGACAGGGATCAAGACCATCCCCATGGAAAAGAAATGCAAAAAAAGCAAAATGGCTGTCTGGGGAGGCCTTACAAATAGCTGTAAAAAGAAGAGAAGTGAAAAGCAAAGGAGAAAAGGAAAGATATAAACATCTGAATGCAGAGTTCCAAAGAATAGCAAGAAGAGATAAGAAAGCCTTTTTCGGGATCAATGCAAAGAAATAGAGGAAAACAACAGAATGGGAAAGACTAGAGATCTCTTCCAGAAAATCAGAGGTACCAAAGGAACATTTCACGCAAAGATGGGCTCGATAAAGGACAGAAATGGTATGGACCTAACAGAAGCAGAAGATATTAAGAAGAGATGGCAAGAATACACAGAAGAACTGTACAAAAAAGATCTTCATGACCCAGATAATCACAATGGTGTGATCACTGACCTAGAGCCAGACATCCTGGAATGTGAAATCAAGTGGGCCTTAGAAAGCATCATTACGAACAAAACTAGTGGAGGTGATAGAATTCCAGTTGAGCTATTCCAAATCCTGAAAGATGATGCTGTGAAAGTGCTGCACTCAATATGCCAGCAAATTTGGAAAACTCAGCAGTGGCCACAAGACTGGAAAAGGTCAGTTTTGATTCCAATCCCAAAGAAAGTCAATGCCAAAGAATGCTCAAACTACTGCACAATTGCACTCATCTCACACTCTAGTAAAGTAATGCCCAAATTCTCCAAGCCAGGCTTCAGCAATATGTGAACCATGAACTTCCTGATGTTCAAGCTGGTTTTAGAAAAGGCAGAGGAACCAGAGATCAAATTGCCAACATCTGCTGGATCATGGAAAAAGCAAGAGAGTTCCAGAAAAACATCTATTTCTGCTTTATTGACTATGCCAAAGCCTTTGACTGTGTGGATCGCAATACAGGAGACCCCAGTTCAATTTCTGGCTCAGGAAATTCCCCTGGAGAAGGGATAGGCTACCCACTCCAGTATTCCTGGACTTGTCTGGAGGCTCATATGGTAAAGAATCCACCTGCAATGCGGGAGACCTGGGTCCATATAGTCAAGGCTATAGTCTTCCCAGTGGACACGTATGGTTGTGAGAGCTGGATAGTAAAGAAGGCAGAATTCCAAAGAATGGATGGCTTCATACTGTGGTGCTGGAGAAGACTCTTGAAAGTCCCTTGGGCAGCAAGGAGATCAAATCAGTCAATCTTAAGGGAAATCAACCCTGAATATTCACTGGAAGGACTGATGCTGAAGCTCCAGTATTTTGGTCATCTGATGCACACAGACAACTCATTGGAAAAGTCCCTAATGCTGGGAAAGATTGAAGGCAGAAGGAGAAAAGGGTGTCAGAGGATAAGATGGCTGGACAGCATCACCGATGCAATGAACATGAACTTGGGCAAACGCTGGGAGATGGTTAGGGCCAGGGAGGCCTGGCATGCTACAGTCCATGGGGTCGCGAAGAATCGGACACAACTGAGCGACTGAACAACAACAACAGTGTATGGGACATAAATATTATGTCTCTGTTAAAAAGTGCCCAACTCTGTCTTCTTCATGTTCATGGTCCTTCCCTTCCTCTCTAAGGGTAAAACTGACCTGGAACATCTTTCCTTTGAAATGACTGCTCCAAACCATTTGCAAATATGGGCTTGAACAAGAGTGTGAACTCACACACACTCCCCACACCAAGAAAAGAAATAGGGTGGCCCACACAGTTCTCTATAAACACAGCTAAAATACCCATCAAACAGCTGTTCCCTGAATGAACCTCGCTATCTGCCTCTGCAAGATCAGGATAAATGCTTATCTAGTGGTGGACCCTGGTAGCTCAGCTGGTAAACAATCAGCCTGCCATGCGGGAGACCTGGGTTCAATCCCTGAGTTGGGAAGATCCCCTAGAGAAGGGAAAGGCTACCCACTCCAGTATTCTGGCCTGGAGAATTCCATGAACAGAGGAGCCTGGCAGGCTACAGGCCATGGGGTCGCAAAGAGTCGGACATGACTGAGCAACTTTCACTTTCACTGGTGGACCCAAATCAAAGGAGCAGTAACCTGAAGGTAGCTTGAAGTCGCCATGTTGAAGCCAGACACGGCTTTCAATTTTCCTATGAAACCTTTGCTGCTCTCTCCAAAGTATTACCAAGGGGCATAATCATAGGATGGAAGACAGTTGATAACTTAAGCTTTTCATGTTTGAAACTTAACTCTTGATCTTCCTCAAAAAGATGCATTTGTCACAAACATCCCTTCCTGGTTACCCTCACTTAACAGCAATCTCATCCTTTTGCACCAGCCTAAAAGACCTGTGGTCATGTATGGATGTGAGAGTTGGACTGTGAAGAAGGCTGAGCACCGAAGAATTGATGCTTTTGAACTGTGGTGTTGGAGAAGACTCTTGAGAGAGTCCCTTGGACTGCAAGGAGATCCAACTAGTCCATTCTGAAGGTGATCAGCCCTGGGATTTCTTTGGAAGGAATGATGCTGAAGCTGAAACTCCAGTACTTTGGCCACTTCATGCGAAGAGCTGACTCATTGGAAAAGACTCTGATGCTGGGAGGGATTGGGGGCAGGAGGAGAAGGGGACGACAGAGGATGAGATGGCTGGATGCCATCACTGACTCGATGGACGTGAGTCTGAGTGAACTCCGGGAGTTGGTGATGGACAGGAAGGCCTGGTGTGCTGCGATTCATGGGGTCACAAAGAGTCAGACACAACTGAGCGACTGAACTGAACTGACTGAAAAGACACTGATGCCCCCTGGACTCCTGTTTCCCTCACACACAGGCACTGGGTTTATCAGCAAGTCCAGCAGACATTACCAGAGCCCAAAGCACTCATAATCCAGTCACCACCTCCGTCCAGCAAGAACTTCCTCAAGATGGCGCAGTTTCTATTCCAGCCCCTCCGAAGTCAATTCTCTACGTGCTGTTGAGTCATCCTTTTACAATGAAAGGCAGGTGATCTCTTTTCTAAAATCACGCTCTTCCCAGGTTGCCAGCTCCAGTCACGGTCAAAGCTGAAGTTTACAATCATCTATAATGACACCCATGAAACGCAGTCCCCATCACCTTGCTGAACTCCCTATGCTCAGCACCCTCATTGACCTGCCCTCTCACTGCCCCCTTCCCACCATTCACAATGCTCTTGTCCAATTAACTGGCCAGTTCATTCCTCCATCACTTTCTTCCTTTCCTCAAATGGCACTTTCTCTTTGAATCCTATTTGGACTGCCCAATACAAAATTGAAATCCCACCCATCCTCTCTGCTATTCAAACATCTTGTACTCTGCTCTATTTCTTTTCTTTTGCATCACATTTTAATTTGCTTTGTTCTTTTTAAAGGACTTCAGAGGCCCAGAAAATGATGGACTGTAATCTCTTTGGTTCATAATACACCCTAAGCATAGTTTTTCTTATTTATTTTCCCAAGCATTTTAATAATTTATCAAGCTAGGATCTTAACAAGATAGCCTAACTATAAGGCTCCTCACCACCCCAACCCACCCCCTGTAACCCCACACCCAGGCAAGTCCCTACCCTAATGCCTGTGCACATAAGTCCTTTGATTTTCTTTGGTCATGGATTGCTTACAACTATATGCATTTTTTCTATGAATATGCTTCAATTTATTTGTTCATATCCTCTCCGGATAACGGGAAGTTCCATTGTTTCCAAGTTTTGCTATTTTTGACAATGCTGCTATGAACATTCTTGTATATATCTCCTGGAGACATATGCAAGAACTTACACACATTTATGAGTGGAATGCCTAAGTCTTATGGAAATAAATGAAGATCAATCAAAGAAAATGGCTAAAGGTTATTTATTCAGAGTTACTATGGCAAAGGTAACTCTTTGTCGTAAGCCACCCTCACTGTGTTACGACAGAGACACAAAGGCAAACAGAGGAGTGGGAAAGTTTTATGGTAGAAAAAGGGGAGGATCCATGTGGACCCGGATTGGAGGCTGTTGTTGTAAAGAAGCTGTTGTAAAGTGGCTAACTAGAAGTAGGGTGTCCTATGTGATGGGTTAGACATACTTGACTTTCTCTGACTCGACCTAAGTTAGAAGAAGGGGAAAAAATTAGGGAAGTTGTCAGCTTTTAATCAAATTGCTATAGACATTATCATTTGACTTCCTGCACCCTTTGCTAGAGATACTTGGCTGCCTGGGCTGGTCATTTACATAACCAAGTCATTGGCATGCATGCAACACAGAAGATCAGCCCGAGACTAATACTGAGTTGTCCACTAGATCTGAAGTTTCACATATATAATAAATATTTCTGTACAATTTATCTTCCTGAACTTTTTAATTATAAAGTAATTAATTTAATTATAATTATACTATTTCAATTATAAAGTAAATTGTACATATCTCCAAGTTAATTATTTGTTTCATCCTTTGCAACATTTAATAAACGCTCATTCTTTGTAGAAAAATGTGTTAATATTTTCTAATTCTCTGTGATACTTCTTCAAAATTTGCATTGTGTTGTTCCTACATAAGCTCTCTGGAAATATCTATAAGCAATGGGACACATGCAAGCCCTCAAAGATCCATCAGGAATTCAGTACCGCACAAAGACAGTGTCTGGACAGAGCTTTTAGACAGTATGACCTTTGTACTTGTGGATGTCAATGTGTGTATCCATATTTAAGGTGTATTTACTATTACAACTCCATTATCTATTATATTACAGTTATAAAAATCACCATGGTATGTAAGTTTCTAATTGCAGGAACAATCTGAAGACAATGAAGTATATACAGCATCAGTTGTGTAAAAACAAAAAAAATGTCTGAGGGCAAGAATTTTTATCTCTTTTGTTCATTGAAGGATTCTCAGTGATAGAACGGTGCCTAGTGCATTGTGGGCACTCAATATATATATGTAAAATGAAGGGATATAATGTATCTATAAAATATTATGTTACGGGTGCATATGTTTCATCTTGCCATTACCCTCACAAGTAAAGACTGCATCACTCAGATCTATGTCCTCTCCATTAATGCAGGCTGGCTTCCAGCTTTTGCTTATTTTTATATAATCCACTGCAACATGCACAATATTTGGCAAAGTTAGTGATCACCAGGTATAGGCTGAAGCAAATTCACTTATTTATATTATTAACCTTTGATGCACTTATTAATGTGAAGGCTGGCAAATAGTAATGAGTAATAACCCCCCAGTAAGCAGGATCACTCCTCATTGTCTAGGGACATCTGAACACAGACTGGGCCGGGTGGGAAGGGCCTGTTTTTCCCTGAGCCTTGTTAAATCCTCCCACAGCCTCTTCCTAGACACACCCCTGTTGTTGTTATTGTTGCTGTTGTTTAATTGCTAAGTTGTGCCCAACTCTTTGAGACCCCCATGGACTGTAGCCTGCCAGGCTCTTCTGTCCATGGGATTTCCCAGGCAAGAATACCAGAGTGGGTTGCCATTTCCTTCTCCCGGGGATGTTCCTGACCCAAGGATCAAACCCACGTCTCCTGCACTGGCAGATGGGTTCTTTACCGCTGAGTCACCAGAGAAGCGCGTGTCATTGTTTTTGTGTGTGTGCTGTAACCTTGCACCCAGAACCAGTGTCTTCTGAAGTTCTTTTCAATGCAACACTTCTAAAGTATCCACCCCCTGTGAGCACTGCCCAGGGGAGTGGGAAAGACACAGAGGGCAGGACCTCTGTGGTCCCAGCAAAGTCCAGAAGGAATAAGTCACCTTCTCAGCAACTGCCTGACCACTGATGCAGTGACCTGCCCCTTTCTTCATCTCTTGCTTTGACCAGGGAACAGATTTAGGTAGAAAATCCTAAGGGCACTGCATTCCGAGGGTGGGTTTATCAACATCGTACACTCTAAGGGGTTTCACCTTCAAGGCACTGTGAGAGATGTGATTGAAAGTACTTGTTGTAACCTCTTCATTTTTATGTTCCTACAATGTTCACTTATGATAGAATATAATCAAAGTGGGTAGTGTTTCAGTAACTCACTGCTGCTGCTGCTGCTGCTAAGTCACTTTAGCTGTGTCTGACTCTGTGCGACCCCATAGATGGCAGCCCACCAGGCTCCTCCGTCCATGGGATTTTCCAGGCAAGAGTACTGGAGTGGGGTGCCATTGCCTTCTCTTACTAATAGATTTATTTACTCATGACCAGACCAGTATTTTATAATCATAATCTTCCGAAAGAAAGTTGACTAGTACTGGTAATGAAATTTTAAAATCTCACTAAATTGTAGTCAGATGTTAAACAAATAAGACCTACACAAATAAACTAAGATAACCAAGACCTAAACAAATGCACATTGCTTTAGGCATCGAATTTCATCTGGCGGTAGACACTGAGATCAAAATCTGTTAGAAGGTTATCTAGGGGTAGAGAGAAAGTTATGTCATATGAGTTCATTGATATGGTGTTCCTAGAATCCTTTTCTCACTTACGTAAGAGGAGAGTTGAAGCCACAAATTTTTTTAAATTTATTATTGGAATATAATTGCTTTACAATGTTGTGATGGTTTCTGCTCTACAGTGAAGTGACTCAGCTCTATGTATACATATATCCTCTCTCTGTTGAGCCTCTCTCCCAGCTCCCCATCCCACCCCATCCCCATCCCACCCCTCTAGGTGGTCACAGAGCACCAAATTGAGCTCTCTGTGCTAACAGCAGCTTCTCACCAGCTCTCTATTTTACACATGGTCGTGTATATATGTCAGGGCTACTCTCTCAACTCGTCCCACTCTCTCCTTCCCCCACTGTGTTCACATATCCATTCTCTACATCGGCGTCTCTGTTTTTGCCCTGCAAATGGGTTTATCAAAACCATTTTTCCAGATTCCATATATATGTGCTAATATACAATATTTTTCTCTTTCTAACTTACCTCCCTCTTTATAACAGGCTCTAGGTTCATCCACCTCATTACAATGGATTCAAATTCACTCCTTTTTATGGCTGAGTAACATTCCACTGTATATATGAACCACAACCACCAAATTTTTACCATCATGTGAAAACCTATTAGGGACAGATTATTCATTAATTACTTTAAATCCATCTCAGAAAACATCAGGGGGTCTTACTCACTTCAGTGGGTTTAGTTGCATCTTTGCATGAGACACATTCAAACAATGAAAAAAGAGGAGATATTGACACATTTTTGAATGCCAGTTTTGTGGTTTATTAGGAAAAGAACTGTCTACGGTTTACAGAATCAGAAAATAGTAGCAGAGACAGAGAATGCAGAAACCACAGAGAGAAGGAGAAAGAGATAAAACAAACATTTCAACAGTAAAATTTCGAGAAAGCATAGCATTAAAAATCATCACTCCATTTTGTGGGGCTCATACTTTGGTGATGGATGGAGAAAGACTGTGTGGGTGTTTTTCATTTGGAGGCAGAATCTCAGTGACCAGAGGATATGAATTAAATTCCTCAGCCTGAGAATTCATCTCAAGTCGCCTATATGACATTCAAATCAGGGAGGACTGGCAGAAAGAAAGAAAATCTTACCAACGAGACAGTTACCAGCAGCACCTACCCAGAGGCCAGACTGGCAGCCCAGTGGCAGGCGTG
>NW_011494640.1:7678453-7680784 GCF_000754665.1 Bison bison bison
CCACCACAACTTCCACAACCACAGCAGCCCATGGTGTCAGTAGAGAGGACTCAGGAGAGGTGAGGAAGGAGACTCAGGAGGTGAGGGAGGTCGAATGTCAGCTTCTGCTGGAGGGGACCCTTATATACCAGCTCTGGGAACAGGAGAGGGAAGACACATGACCACTTCCCTGTTGCTATTTGGCTCTGTAGTCATGGAAGAACATCATAATATATTAATTAGTACCCTTTTTAGGAATGTCAGCAAGATTTACTAGATGATGTTTATTTTTCTAAGTCAAACACCCTAAACATTCCAGTGAGGGCCCCTGGGAACTCTGGAAAAGGGGGTGCTATAATCGGTCATGGGCACACAAAGAAGTCTCACCTAACACAACATGTTGTGCTTGAAATGACATGTGAACAGCAAATAAACACTATCAGGAGGCTATTTCTGTGTACGGCCCAGAAGTCCTCTTTCCAAAGACTGGAGAAATTAAAGCGGTCTCAGCCTCAAAAGTCATTGCCAAGTTCAATAGCAGCCCCAGTCCCCTCACCAGAGCCTCTTTACTGGGGACTGGAAGGTCCTCACCACATGGTTTAAGGATGGCCACTGTGTTCCATTATGTAGTAGGTTTCACTTTGTGTGCTGGCTTATGAATAAACTTTTTCAATGACTTTTTCCTGTAAAAATTCCTATTGCGATTAAAATAAGAAAGCTTGGACTTGCCTGGTAGTCTAGTTGTTAGGACTTCGCCTTCCAGTACAAGGGGTGAATGTCTAATTCCTGGTCAAGGAGCTGAAGTTACAGGTGCCTTTGGCAAAAACAACAACAACAACAAAAATCAAACAGAAGCAATATGTAACAAAGTCAATAAAGACTTAAAAATTGATCCACATCAAAAAACAAATACATACATATACACATACATAAAATAAGAAAGCATTTCCTAGCTAGAAGGAAAAATGAATTTAGGTGCTTGAAGAATTTTTATTGATACTAAAATGAAAAATGAATTTGGGTGCTTGAAGAGTTTTTATTGATTGATATCTAAGAGGAAAATCTTATATGCAAAATCATATGGCCCACAGTGGCAGAGAGATGAAGAGAAACAATACAAAAACCAAAAAAATTAAAAATAAAAAGGAAAATACTCCAGAAAAGTGAAAGTCACTCAGATGTGTCTGACTCTTTGCGACCCCATGGACTATATAGTCCATGGAATTCTCCAGGCCAGAATACTGGAGTGGGCAGCTTTTCCCTTCTCCAGGGGATCTTCTCAACCCAAGGATCAAACCCAGGTCTCCCACATTGCAGGCTGATTCTTTACCAGCTGAGTCACAACTCAACTATCAAGGAAGCCCATCCAGAAAAAAAGGAATATAATCACAGTATATAATTTTTATTCTGTGATGAGTCATATTTATATTGTAAAATTTTATCATCAGTTACAGATTTTACTAAAAATAGTGACATAAATATTAATACATTAGGAGTGACATAAAAGAGTTCAATCCTCATTTTAACAAAACTAACAATGGCTACCAAGAAACAGTCATTCAAGAAATTAATAAGAAATATGAGGGTTTCCCTGGTGGTCCAGTGGCTAGGACTTCACACTCCCAATGCAGGGGACCCAGGGTTCAATTCTTGGTCCAGGTCCCACATGCTTCAGTGAAGATCAAAGATCCCATGTGATGCAATTAAGACCAAGCACACTCATATAAATAAATAGTTTTTAAAAATAGAAAAGAAATGTGGGGGTGGGGGCAGCTCCTAGCAGAAACGATTGGCAAGATGGCAATATTGCCTTTGCAGAGTGGCCTAGAGGGTGAGGTGGGATGAGAGAGGGCAACTTAGAATTATTTTAACTGTGTACATACATATATTTTGTTAATAATATTCAAGATATCCTGGTAATTGACTGACACCTCCCCTGTGGCACATTTCACGTGACCCTATTACCCAGTCTTACTTCCTATTCTAAATCACAGATCAAATAGTCACACAAAATTTCCACTTACATCTCCCAGCACAGAACATCTCCACACCAAGAACTCTGCCCACCTTTATTAACTAACTGAAGGACAGTTTTCTTTCAAGCAAGTCTCAGGCAATTACATTGTTGTGAAATACTAGATGGAGAGATGCTTTGGAGAGATAAAACACTATCTCAGACTCGGCACTACTGACGTTTTGAGTCAGAGGTTTCCTTGCTGTGAAGGGAGTCCTATGCGGAATGTGGAGCAGTATCTCTGGCCTCAACCCACTAGTTATGACAACTTCTTCCTCAGTTCTGACAACCAAAGATGTCTCCAAATATTGTCAAGTGCCCTGGGGGGGGGGGGGGGA
>NW_011494640.1:7680884-7689828 GCF_000754665.1 Bison bison bison
CCTGGGGGGGGGGGGGTGCAAAACTGCCTCCCATTGAAATCTAGTGCCCTATAGAAATGTGAATGGATCCAGTGGTAAAGAATCGGCCTGCCAGTGCAAGAGATGTGGGTTCAATCCCTGGGTTGGGAAGATCCCCTGAAGTAGGAAATGGCAACCCACTCTGGTATTCATGGAATTTTCCATGAACAGAAGAACCTGGCAGGCTACAGTCTATGGGGTCACAAGAGTTGGATGTGACTTAGCAACTGAGCACACACAGAAATGTAATAGGGATAATCCATGCCAAGCTGTTCTGGACAATGATGCAAGTTTAGAAACAGCCCCATGAAATCTGCAAAAGGATTTGGGGTGAAATTCTTCTTTCCTCTTAAATTCTTGGGAGAAGCCCCTGGACATGTGATTCTGAAGGGGCTAAGCCCCTGAGCTGGCTGGTGAAAGAGGACAGGAGAGGCCTCATCCACTCTTACTTCTCCCTGCTGCCGTACTTACGAGCAGAAATGCTCAGAAAATGCTTGCCAGAGTACATTGATCTGCATTTTCATGTAGCTTCTTTTGTGCTAAATGTCACAAGGCAGGCAGTAACAGTAAGAACACCACAGGAAATTCTACTGATGCCAACAAAACAAAATCCTGCCTTCCCTTTCTAAAAGTGGAGTAGAAAGACACACACACACAAGCAAAAATGCCAGACAACGTTCACACGGTCTTGCTAGTCAATTGTAAGCCAACATTTTATCTCGCACCCCTGCAGGAAGTGAAAAACGGAACACCAAGAAACACAAGCGATGCTCAGTGAGGGGAAGGGCAACTGTTGGAAGTGGGGTTTGCCTGCTGACTCCTGGCTGCCACAGACATTACTGAAAAGACAGGAGACCTGAGGAAGGGGCCTGGGGAGACAGTCTTTTCTATAATATTGGGTACCCCAGGGAACTCAAAGGGCTTCCAAAAGACGTAGGTTGTGGAGAAGAGAAAGACAATAAGGAAAAGGGCCATAAAAACAGAACTGGGAGAATGAATGCAATGGACACACTCAGCTCCATGCTTCTCCCACAGCTCATCCCCCCACCCCAATTTATATCGCCTATAGGCTAGGTAGCCTGCCATAGCCTTCTTCTTGGCTTCTGTTTGGAAGCCTCCATGGTGGTCCTTTAACCCAAATTAAAGTTTAACTTTAACCCAAGTTTAACCTGGATTTAACATCATCTCAGTTTGAGCCACTATAACCAAATACCAGAGTGGCTTATTAACAGTAGGAATTTATTTCTCATTGTTCTGGAGACTGGAAGTCTGAGATCAGAGGGCCAGCAATGTGAGGTTCTGGTGAGAACTCTCTTCTAGGCTGCAGACACCCAGCTTCCAGTTGTATCCTTACATGGTAGAAAGAGGGTGAGAGAGATCTCAGTGGTCCGTTTTAAAAGGGCTCTAATCTCATTCATGAGGGCTCCATCCTCATGACCTAATCACTTCCCAAAGGCCTCCTATTAATACCACATTGGGGTTAGGATTTCAGGATATGAATTTTGGGGGGACAGAAACATTCAATCCATTGCAACTTCCTCATTACTCTTCAACTGGCCCTTTATCGTTTCACTTCTGTGTTCCTGATACAAGGATGAAAATATAAATACAATATGATATCAGACTTTGAAAAGTTCACAGTCTGGTCAAGAACACAAAGGGTTATTATCTGTTAATGTGAAGACATCAAGAAAGAAATAGAGAAAGTTCAAAAGAAGTGAGTGTTGATCTCTGGGCAATGATGGTGGGCAGAAGATGCTTCAGCTGAGTTTTGAATAAGACCAGAAATCTTTCCAGAGTCCACAAGTGAGGAAAATAGAGATGGTGAGATTTCCTTCTTAAAAGATGATTTCTTAAAATGATTGATCATAGTATCTTCTCAAGTATAAAAACGTAACAAAGGAATTAAGCTTGACTGTGAAAGCAAGCTTAATCCCCATTCCTCCAGGCTTTGCAATCTATGGTGGCATTTGCAGAGGGTACCTGAGTGGCAGTGAGACATAAGTGCTTCTTGAGAAGTGATGGGTCACTGAGCATATGTGATCCATTGTGGGCTTCTCTGCAGAGGAACATAGTACTGACTAACCATTGTTCTATACAAAATATCTTAAATATAATAGGAAATCATTGTAATCACTGCCACTGATGTTGGATCTCAAAGTCATCAGTTCAGTTCAGTCGCTCAGTCGTGTCCGACTCTTTGCGACCCCATGAATCGCAGCACACCAGGCCTCCCTGTCCATCACCAACTCCCGGAGTTCACTCAGACTCACATCCATCATGTCAGTGAGGCCATCCAGCCATCTCATCCTCTGTCGTCCCCTTCTCCTCCTGCCCCCAATCCCTCCCAGCATCAGTCTTTTCCAATGAGTCAATTCTTCACATGAGGTGGCCAAAGTACCGGAGTTTCAGCTTTAGCATCATTCCTTCCAGAGAATACCCAGGGCTGATCTCCTTCAGAATGGACTGGTTGGATCTCCTTGCAGTCCAAGGGACTCTCAAGAGTCTTCTCCAACACCACAGTTCAAAAGCATCAATTCTTCGGTGCTCAGCTTTCTTCACAGTCCAACTCTCACATCCATACATGACCACAGGAAAAACCATAGCCTTGACTAGACGAACCTTTGTTGGCAAAATAATATCCCTGCTTTTCAATATGCTACCTAGGTTGGTCATAACTTTCCTTCCAAGGAGTAAGTGTCTTTTAATTTCATTGCTGCAGTCACCATCTGCAGTGATTTTGGAGGCCAAAAAAATTAAGTCTGACGCTGTTTCCACTGTTTCCCCATCTATTTCCCATGAAGTGATGGGACCAGATGCCATGATCTTCGTTTTCTGAATGTTGAGCTTTAAGCCAACTTTTTCTCCCCACTTTCACTTTCATCAAGAGGCTTTTTAGTTCCTCTTCACTTTCTGCCATAAGAGTGGTGTCATCTGCATATCAGGTTATTGATATTTCTCCCGGCAATCTTGATTCCAGCTGTGCTTCTTCCAGCTCAATGTTTCTCTCGATGTACTCTGCATATAAGTTAAATAAGCAGGGTGATAATATACAGCCTTGACGAACTCCTTTTCCTATTTGGAACCAGTCTGTTGTTCCATGTCCAGTTCTAACTGTTGCTTCCTGACCTGCATACAGGTTTCTCAAGAGGCAGGTCAGGTGGTTTGGTATTACCATCTCTTTCAGAATTTTCCACAGTTTATTGTGATCCACACAGTCAAAGGCTTTGGCATAGTCAGTAAAGCAGAAATAGATGTTTTTCTGGAACTCTCTCTCTTGACTTTTTCTCAAAGTCATAATTGAAAGCAAAAAGTTAGCCCAATAGTCTCAGCAGTAGGTTCTGAAGAAACAAAGCAGATCTTAGAATCGAAGAGTCATGGTAGACCCTTCGCTGTGTGCAGAGTGAGGCAGAATTGAGTTGGAACCCCACTCAGACCCCAAATGTTACCCTGAGCAAATCCTTGGACCCCTCTGAACCAGAACTGCTAATGAATCTACCTTGAAGGACTATGCTGAGAATAAACACAATAAAGTACCTGACATGTGGTTAGTCCCTTTCTTCTAAGAAAGCTAAGGATAAAAGCTAACATGGTATGCAAAGTTTCTTATATTTACACGAACCTCATTAACTGGTAGTCATGATAAATGTGTGATTTTTTTCAGACCTGGCAACACAAATATATATGGGACAAATTATTCCAACTAGAAGACTTTCTGGAAAAGGTAAAACTGGAGGCAGGGTTTAGTGGGGAAGGAGGGATAAACAGGTAGAGCATTTTTTAGAGCTCTTTTCTTTAGAGCAGTTTGCTCTGTATGATACTATGATGGTGGCTACCTGTCATTATATTGAGTTTGCCAATAAGTTTGTTTGGACTTTTCCATAAGATGTAATGGAAGAATCCAAATGAACTTTTGGGCAACCCAATACTTATTGAAACTCATAGGATATACAAGACCAGAATTCAACCCTAACATAAATTATGAACCTTGGGTGATAATGACTTTCCAGCGTAGGTTCAAGGTTGCAACAACTATAGCTCTCTGGTGTGGGATGTTGATGACTGTAGGTGTAGGGGGGCAGGGAGCATATGGGAAATCTCTCAAACAATTTTACTAAACAATTACTAAAACAATTTTACTATGAACCTATATCTAAAACTACTCTTAAAAATACAGTCTAGTTCAAAAAAATAAACATGATTTAACCTAAACTAAGGAAACTGATTCACAGAGAGACTGTGGTTTTCTGGGGACATGAACTCAGTTGGTGGTTGGGGTTCTTGGTTTCTTTGGCCCTTACCCTGAGTATTGATTGGAGAAAAGAGACAGAGATAAACCAGCATGGGATATTCATTTTGAAACCCATCATCACAAAACCTCCTACCCCATAGCCATCCCCCTGCCAAGCAACTTGCCCATAGTTCAGGTACTTTCAAAATAAGGACAAAAGTGAATCTGCAAATAAATGAGAAAATTCTTTGACTTTTTAGCTGCAGAACCTCATGACCTACAAGGAGAGGCAAATTAGGGTGCTTTGCTTCCACACGTGGAATTCCACTTTGTCCGGGGTTCAGCAAAGAATGTCTGCAAACAGGAGGATTTCCCTCTGAAACTGAGGAAAAGAACTTCACTAGATGCTGAGCGAGTGATCCCAATGCCCAGGAAACAGGCAAGTTTTCATCAAATGAAACTCACGGGAGGGTTAGACTTGCACTTAAAAACTGCTAGACGAAAACAAAATTTAACATTTTAGAAGCATGCTGTTTTATTAGAAGCATAACCCGAGGAAGGGGTCAATGCTAAAATAAGCAGTTGGATGAGGTCAGCGATGTTTCACAAGGAAATAGCCTCGAGGTCTGGTGAAACTCTCCAGAGGAAGCTGGTGGAAACCATAACAAAGGAAGTGGTCACTTGCTCTATGTTAAGCCCTGAAGATGGTATTTAAGGGAGGGCCCCTGAGACAAACGGCGTCAGACCTCCCTCCCTTCCTGAGTCTCCCTCCTCACCTCTCCTGAGTCCAAGTCCTCACCATGGGCTGCTGTGGTTGTGGAAGTTGTGGTGGCTGCAGTGGTGGCTGTGGCAGTGGCTGTGGTGGTGGCTGCGGTGGTGGCTGTGGCAGCTGCAACAGCTGCAGATGCTACCGGGTGGGCTGCTGCACCAGCTGCTGCCCCTGCTGCTATGGCTGCTGTGGGGGCTGCTGCAGCGTCCCCGTGGTCTGCTGCCACCGCCGTACCTGCAGCTGCAACTCGTGTGGCTGTGGTGGTGGGAAGGGCTGTTGCCAGCAGAAGAGCTGCTGCCAGAAGCAATGCTGCCACTGAGTGGCTGATGGGCTCTGCCTCCCAGGGTAAGAGATGTTGGGAGCACAGCTCACAGCGTTTGGTAAGACTTCTCCTCGGACTTCCCTGGTGGCTCTGATGGTAAAGAATCTGCCTGCAATGCAACAGACCCAGGTTCAGTCTCTGGGTCAGGAAGATCCCCTGGAGAAAGGAATGGCAACCCACTCCTGTATTCTTGCCTGGAGAATTCCTTTGACAGAGGAGCCTGGTGGGCTCCATGGGGTGGTGTCCATGGGGTTGGGTCACAAAGAGTCGGACACAAGTGAGTGACTAATACTTTGATTTTTCTTTTTCCCTCCATCCCTCCTGCCCACTTCCTCCTGTCCCAGGTACCTGGCTGCCTTGTAACTGATGGTTCTGCCCCTTTACTCTGAGGTTTCAGGGCTTGTTCTTTCCCGTTAGTGTGGTATCATGATGACATTAATTTCTTCTCCCTGTATCTTCAGAACTCAGCATACGGAGGTATCTATTCTCTGTCACCTTTGTATTTTTTGTCTCCACTTGGGGGAAAAAAAAGATGAAAGATGACCATATATTATCAACATTAGTGCTTGGGAACACAGCCACTCATGTCAAAAATCTATTTATATTATAAATATGACAAAATAAAATAATGATGGTAATAATTCATTTTTTTAGAAAACATTACATTTGATGGACTTTTTGTTCTATTCTATTGTCCATTTACTAATTTTTCCCCTGTTTCAGTATTGTTAAAAAAAAAAAAAGGAACTTTTTCTTAATTAAAAGTGATCTTTAGCTTTGCACAGCCAGCTTCCTCTGCCTGCAACCGTCCTGCCCCAGACAGCCATGTGGCTGGCTCCTCATCCTTCAGGCTCAAACATCACCTCCTCAGAAAGACCTTCCCTGATCACTCTCCTCTCTGTTTAAAATGACACGCGTGGGAATTCCCTGGTGGTCCAGTGGTTAGGACCCTAGCACTTTCACTGCAAGGGTCTGGGTTCCCTATCTGGTTGGGGAATTAAGATTCTGCAAGCCACATGGCACAACCCCAAAAAAAAAAAAAAAAAAGATGCCCTTCACCAGGCTGTTATTTCATTCCTATCACTTCCCTTGTCCCCTACTAGCTGACTGAATATTTACAAAACTTATTTATCATCTGATGTCCATTGCCACCCCCTCATAATGTGCAAGAGGGCAGGGACTTTTGTTTCATTCGCTGCTGAGCCTGCAATGCCAAGGGCGGTGCCTGGTGCATAGCAGGTGCTCATAAATACTGTGGCCAGTAAGGAAAGGGCTGCTAACGTCTGGACTTCAGAGGCCGGTGGAACTCCAGCTCTGCTGCCTGCTGGCTGAGTGACCTGTGCCAGCCTCTTCAGCTCTTGTGCCTCAGTTTCCTTATCTGGAAAATGGGGAAAAAAAAAAAAAGTGATCTTTATTCTGATATGTCTCTCTGGACTATGAGATAGATACCTGCCCATGGGTGATCCAAGAGCACAAAAGACAAAAGGTGATACCCAAAGATTGGGATAAGTTTCAGTTAATGGATGATTAGTTCTCTACTATCCTATATCTGGGTTTATAATAAAGATAGGAATTTGGGGGAAGTCCCCAACCTTTGGTTGTCAACATCTTTGAGGGAAGTTCCTAGGCTCTCCTACAGACGCTGTTGTGACATCTGTGTCTGCAACTGAGTTCTGGCTTTAAGAGTTGACTGCACCAGTCTTCAGAGGTCAGAGCTTCACTCCCTCGTTCCATGTGTTTCTTACTCTCATTCAGCAAGCATGGGCTGTATTAGGCTAGATATTCAGCCAAGTACTAGAGGTCTGAGACTAAACAATCCTTTGCCCACAAGGAGTAGACATCTCAGAGGAAAACGGAGAGTCAATTACAATATAGCTTTCTATTTCAGTTTTCTTTGGTCACTTTTCTCCAGGATGGATCCTACATCAGCAATCCAAATAGATTTTGGGGGTACATAACTGCAGCCCCTGTGCTGAGTACCAATGTAAGAGACACTCAATTCATTTCCTGAATAAGCCAATCAAGGAAATAGTTGATACTTTTCACAAGGCTTTTCACCCAGCCTCCCAGCTGACCAGTTCCTCCTCCCTAATAACAATCCCCCCCTCCTTTTTCCTTTCTCCTTCCTCTTCAGCCTCCTCTGCAGCTCCATTCCCAACATTGGTACCCAAGGCCCAAGCCTTCATCTTCTTCTCCATCGTTCTATGCCCTCATCTGGCCTCTACTATTTTTTCTTTCCCATGGTACTCAACACTTCCTAACATACCATATAACCCATAAATTTACCATGCTTACCCTTTGTCATTCCCTCCGCCTCACCCCGCACCCAACAAGAATGTACAAAGCAAAGATTCTCACTCTTTTGTTCACTGACCTATTTCTGGCACCTAGGATAGTCCCTGGTACGAGTCCAGTTCAGCTCAGTCGCTCATGTCCAACTCTTTGCGATTCCATGAATTTCAGCATGCCAGGCCTCCCTGTCCATCACCAACTCCTGGAGTTCACTCAAACTCATGTCCACCGAGTCGGTGATACCATCCAGCCATCTCATCCTCTGTCATCCCCTTCTCCTCCTGCCCTCAATCCCTCCCAGCATCAGAGTCTTTTCCAATGAGTCAACTCTTCGCATGAGGTGGCCAAAGTACTGGAGTTTCAGCTTTAGCATCATTCCTTCCAAAGAACACCCAGGACTGATCTCCTTTAGAATGGACTGGTTGGATCTCCTTGCAGTCCAAGGGACTCTCAAGAGTCTTCTCCAACACCACAGTTGTATATACTCAATAAATAGTTTTGTAATGAAGAGATGATTTTTCAAAAAGTGTTTAATCATGGAAAATGTCAAACATACACAAAGGCGGAGAATAGTACAAGAAACGCCTAAGAACCATCACCCAAGAAAACAACTGTTAACGTATGGCTCATCCCTTGTCATCTATGCCCTCCTCCACACCCCTCCCATCACCGGATCATCCAGACCAGAATCCCCACGTCATCTCCGCAGCAAATATGTTCACATTTCTGGGAACAAATGGATTCCTCGTCATCTCTCTCTGACTTAGACTATGGCTAAGAGCTATCCGAGGAATGCGGCAATAAACTTCTCAGGGTCCAAAGCGAAGTGGTCTCTCAGGAAATCATTTAGAGGAAAACATGATACCCTCACCTCTAAGAAAACTTCAGCTTTCCCTGGGAGGGCCCTACAACTTATTCTTTGCCACTTCCTAGGAGCATCTTGCTAACTTATAGGCAGACTTCTTAAAAAAATCACAGGAGGATGAGAATAGAAAATCCAAACCTATAGGATAGTGACCCAAGACACCTGGGGAGACCTTTAATCAATGTCACTTCTCACTACTAGCCTTCAGAACCAAGCACTGTTCATCTTTGGGGAGAGTTTTCTGTTTCAGCAACAGATACATGAGGGGAGCTGCCCGTGAGAACGGGGTCCTTTGTCCGAAGGACACAGCTCTGGGAGCTGCCTCAGTCCTTGAGGGTTTGCTTGCAAACATAGCTCTCTGTCCCGCCACCCCAGAGATTAGGCGCTTATTTACTGCAGGCACCTGGAGTTCTGTGCAAACTTCTCACGCACAGAGAAATGTTATCT
>NW_011494640.1:7689991-7695191 GCF_000754665.1 Bison bison bison
GTATAAATATGAGATGCTGAATAAAGTTGGTGTCAGACTGCGTCCCTTCGTGGAGACGTGTCTGAACCTCTCGACCCCATCTTTGTTGTAGTCTCTTGCTTTAGTTTCTTTCTTAGCCCCGCCGTGCACGTTCTCGAGACCTGATCGACTTTGCTGGCTGGCACCGGCAGGTGGCGCCCGAACAGGGACTCGGGAATCGGAGCACGACGACGGCCGCTGCCCGCCAAGATTGAGGTAAGTAAAGAGGAATTCCTAATTAATTAAAGTAAAGGGCAGGGAGGGTGATTGTCGAGAGTAATAAATCATGGGACAAGGCAATAGCCGCCAGTTATTTGTACATATGTTGAAAACTATGTTAAAAGGTAGGGGAATTCATGTAAATAAGTTACAGCTAGAAAAGTTTTTACTTTTTATAGAAGAGGTTTGTCCCTGGTTTCCAGAAGAAGGAACAGTTAGTCTGGAAACTTGGAAAAAAGTAGGAAAACAATTGCAGACGTATTATTCCTTACATGGTCCCAATCGTGTTCCTATGGATGCTTTTTCTTTGTGGACTCTCATAAGAGACTGTCTGGATCCTGAACATGAGGGACATAAAATTCAAACGGCTCTCAGAGATTCCACAGGACCCGAAGTTGCAGAGCCTTCTGCCCCTCCTCCTGAGCCGCTTTATGCTGTGCCTAAGGGAACAGCTTGTAAGGCTGGAGGGAGTGATGATGTGTTAAGCTCTGATGAACAGAAAGAGTTAAATGAACAAGCAGCTCAGTACCATAGAGAGGGATATGCCTTGGGAGATGATGGTTAACATGCAATCCCCCTCGGGAAAAGGGGAATTAAAGCATTCAGGGCTTTCTGAAGAACAGCTGGAAAATTTAATTCAGAAGATTGTTATAACAGTAAAAAAGGATACACAGGGAGATTCCCACTCCAGCCAGCCTGCGCCTCCAACATATCCTCCCTCGGTTCTTGCTGGACTCGATCCACCTCCGCCTTTCGTAGAACCGAGAGAGCTTATATCTATCCCTGCTTCTTTGCCCGGTGAAAACATAAAAATTAAAAATGAGATATTATTATCTCCTCTTCAACAAGCGATTAAGCGAGCTAATGAAAAAGGAAAACATATTCCCGAGTTTTCAGAAATCTATCCAGTATTTGAAAATGCTCAACAGCAGAGGTATTATGAACCGCTGCCCTTTAAGCAACTGAAAGAGTTAAAAATGGCTTGTGCACAATATGGCCCGACTGCGCCGTTTACTCAGGCTATTATAGAGGCTTTAGGAAATCAAAATCTGCCACCTAATGATTGGAAACAGGTTGCTCAGGCTTGTTTATCTGGAGGAGATTATTTACTATGAAAATCTGAGTTTGCTGAACAGTGTGGGATCACAGCTGATATCAATCGGCAACAGGGACTGAACACCACTTATGAAATGATGGTGGGAGAAGGAAAATATCGAGACACTAATAGTCAACTTAATTATTTGCCTGGAGCCTACCCTCAGATTAGTGCTTCGGCTCTACGAGCATGGAAAAAACTTCCAAATTCTGATTAAAAGACCAAAGATTTATCTAAAATTAGCCAGGGGCCAGATGAACCATATCAGTATTTTGTTGCCCGCCTACTTGAGACAATTGGTAAAATGATAAGAGATGAGCAGGCGGGGATGGTGTTGACTAAACAGCTTGCTTATGAAAATGCCAATTCGGCTTGTCAAGCTGCTCTGAGACCTTACAGGAAAAGGGGAGGCTTATCTGACTATATACGGATTTGTGCTGATATTGGCCCTTCGTACATTCAAGGCATAACTTTGGCAGCGGCAGTACAAAGAAAGACAGTCAAAGAAGTACTGTATCAACAACAAAAGCGGGATAAAACTAGTGGTCGGCTTCGAGTCCCTGGCTCTGGCTGCTTTTCTTGTGGCCACATGGGTCATCAGGCCACCCACTGCCCACAGAAACAGGCCCGGAGACCTGCTCAAACCCCTAACCTTTGTCCTAGGTGTAAGAAAGGCAAACACTGGGCAAAAGATCGCCGTTCTAAAACTGACTTACAGGGAAAGCCACTTCCTCCAGTCTCGGGAAACTGGGTGAGGGGCCAGCCCCAGGCCCCGAAACAATGTTATGGGGCGATACAAAATCTGACCAAATTGGAGATGCTTCAAGGCCAAAACGCATAACTGTTACCGAGTTGTTCAGAACAACTGCAGAGAGTACAAGATTGGACCTCAGTTCCCCCACCTACACAGTATTAACTCCTGAAATGGGCATGCAGGCTTTACCAACTGGAATTTTTGGCCCTCTTCCGAAGAACACTATGGGCCTCCTATTGGAGAGAAGCAGTACTACGATGAAAGGTTTATTAGTAGCCCCTGGAGTCATAGACTCTGATTATATGGGTGAAATAAAAATTATGGCCCATTCACCACAGGGCATAACAGTAATACAATCTGGTCAACGTGTTGCTCAATTAATTCTACTTCCTACAATTCCAGTTGGAAAAGCCATTAAGCAAGAATGAGGATCCCGAGGTTTCAGGTCTTCAGACGCTTATTGGATTCAGGCCATTAATAAACAGCGCCCTGAGCTTCTACTGTATATTCAAGAAAAGCCTTTTAAAGGTATTTTGGATACTGGTACAGATGTTTCCATCATATCTCAAAAACATTGGCCTGATAAATGGCCTAAGCAGGTTGTAATTTCTACTTTACAAGACATTGGGCAATCACACAACCCAGAACAGAGTTCAACCTTTTTAAAATGGAGGGACGAAAAAAGGCATGAAAGACATTTTCAACCTTATGTTTTGCCAAGACTGCCGGTTAATCTATGGGAGAGAGATGTTATGATGAATGTGGGGGTATATCTTTATAGTCCAGATAAAAAGATTAGTAATCAATTGTTAGACCAAGGCCTTTTACCCCATCAGGGTTTGGGGATAAATTCACAAGGGCCTTTACAACCCCTGATCCCTGCAGTTAAAAATGATAAAAAAGGTATAAGATGTTTTTAGGAGGGGTCATTGATTGTCCTGCAATCCATGCTGATCCGATAAAATGAAAGTCTGACGATCCAGTATGGGTTGATCAGTGGCCCCTATCAGTAAAAAAGATCACGGCCGCCAATCAGCTTGTGCAAGAACAGCTTGCTCTTGGCCATATTACCCCCTCAAATTCACCTTGGAATTCACCTATTTTTGTCATTAAAAAGAAAACAGGTAAATGGAGGCTATTACAAGATTTACAAAAGGTTAATGAAACAATGGAATTGATGGGCCCCCTTCAGCCGGGGTTGCCTACCCCCATGGCCATTCCAAAAAATACTTACAAGATTATTATTGACTTAAAAGACTGCTTTTATACTATTCCCCTTGCCACTAATGACTGTCAAAGATTTGCTTTTAGTGTCCCTTCTACAAATTATAAAGAACCTATGAAAAGATATCAGTGACAAGTTTTACCTCAGGGAATGGCTAATAGTCCTACTCTCTGTCAGAAATTTGTTACTCAAGCTTTAAAAACCACTAGGTCCTTGTACTCCCAAATATATATTATTCATTATACAGATGATATTCTTTTGACATATCAAGATGAAGAGTTGCTATTAACAACATTTGCTTATATGCAAACTACATTACAGGATTGTGGTTTGATTATCGCAACAGAAAAGGTGCAGTGCTTCCCCCCCCATTCTTATTTGGGGTTTTTTCTGGGAAAAAAAATGGTTTCGAGCTCAAAAGATAGAGATTCGTAAAGATAACCTGGTTACCTGGAATGATTTCCAAAAACTGTTAAGAGATGTTAATTAGATAAGACCTTACTTGAAGCTAACTACAGGGAAAATAAAGCCTCTTTTTGATATTCTGAAAGGTGATCCTGATCCAACTTCCCCCCGAACTCCGACTCTGGAGAGAAGACAAGCCTTAGATAAAGTTTGAACAGGCCCTGTCTAAACAACAAGCTACTTATTGCGACTATACTCAAGAATGGGGTTTATATATTCTTCCTACTAAACATGCTCCTACAGCAGTCTTATTCCAAGGATTGCCTTTAAGATGGCTTCACTTGCCTGCCTCTCCCTCTCGGATACTAACCCCCTATTATGATTTGGTTGCTGCCCTAATAGCTCTTGGGCGGTCAGAATCCACTATATATCTAAAAAGAGACCCACATTTTATATGTGTTCCATTTTCTAAAATTCAGCAGGACTGGCTGTTTCAGTTTAGCGACAATTGGGTTATTGCCTTAGCTGGTTTTAGTAGACTTGATAATCATTATCCCTCAGATAAAATTTTACAATTTGCTCACTATCACCAATTTCTCTTTCCAAAAATTGTTGTTTCTCAGCCCCTTGCCGACGCCCTAACTGTATTTACTGATGGCTCTTCTAATAAAATAGCTAGTTTGATTATACAAGACAATACTACCACCTGGTGTACTAATTATAAGTCCGCTCAAGAAGTAGAACTATTTGCCGTTTTTCAGGCTCTGTTGCAAATTTCTGCTCCATTTAATTTATATTCTGACAGTCAATATATCATAAGAGCCTTAAACACTATTGAGACTGTTCCATTTATTGGTACCCTAAATTCTACTATCCAAACTCTTTTTCGTGATATACAACATTTAATTTGTTCCAGAGTTAATAAATGCTATTTCGGTCATATTCGTGCTCACTCTGGGCTTCCTAGACCTTTAGCACAAAACAATGCTTTGGCTGACGAAGCTACACATATGATATTTCCTTCACTGGAACAAATGACAAAAACTTCTCACAGCTTACACCATCAAAACAGCAATAGCTCAAGACTTCAATTTGACATTACTCAAAAAGCTGCCAGACAGATTGTTAAGCAATGTCAAACATGTCCTCAATTTTTTAGCGTCCCCCATTATGGAGTTAATCCTCGAAGATTGTTGCCAAACGATATATGGCAAATAGATGTTACCCATATTCCTAAATTTGGTAAACAAAAATTTGTTCATGTTACTATTGACACCTTCTCCGGCTTTTTACATGCCTCTCTACAATCCGGAAAAGCTAACAAACATTGTATAGCTCATTACATTAAATGTTTTGCTGTTATGAGAACCCCTAAAACCATAAAAACAGACAATGGTCCAAGATACACTGGAAAAAATTTTCAATTATTTTGTATACAATTGTCTATCTCACATAAAACAGGTATCCCTTATAATCCTCAAGG
>NW_011494640.1:7695518-7699336 GCF_000754665.1 Bison bison bison
CCGGAAAGGTTGGTACGCACGGCGGAGACAATCTCTAGCAAACCAGATGAGAAGATTGACAATTCAAGAACATGATGAATTACCATCTCGGCAACAACTTCAGGCATTGATGCGAGAGGCACAGAATTGTGTTGCTGTGCAGGGCGATCCGATATCGCCTTTAAGCTTCCTGATAACCTTATTAATTATCTTAAATCAGATTAATACTGCACATTCTGAAGAATATTCAAGTGCTTACTGGGCTTATTTTCCCGACCCTCCCCTTCTCCAACCGGTGGGCTGGGAGGGTCAGTCTATTCTCATATACACTAATGATACTGTGGCTTTGGGTGGTTTTTCAGATAAACATATTATTCCTAATCAAGTTAATTTCTCTTATCATAGAGTGTTTGATCGCTTACCTATTTGTCTGTCTAGATATTTTAATTCAACAGGATGTCTTTTTGTTGGGGAGTCCGGATATGCTGATTATGACAATGGTTGGAGCCTGTATATTCCTGGAATAACGAAAGAGTCTGGAATTCCTCAATGTCGTAATAAAACTGGTCCTTTAGATATTCCTTTCTGCGATTTGGAACAAAGGGAAGAGTCACTGCTGCACCATGGAAACTGTGTCGAGATGGAACTGCCACGGTTTATAACATATTTGGGACAAATGAGTCATTGTGAGACTGGTCTCCAGACTCGGCCCGAAACCCTGGAGCTCAAGATAATAGAAACTTTGCATCTCGTGTTTGGAACTTGGGCGGCTCTAAAGTGTTCCAAACAGAAATCTGGAAACTAGCTGCCGCCCTTGGATGTGAGGGTTCCTACCTTCAGGTGGGATCGAAAGTGAGACACGGTTATTTGTGGAATCTCACCATGAGATACCCTCCTACACGTGTGCCTCACCCTTATGCTTTACTAGTAGGATCTGTAAAAATACAACCTGGGTTACGAAATTATAATGTAACTTGTAACAATTGTACCTTAACTAACTGTGTTAGGGGAATTACTAATCAAACTAGGGTTCTAGTCTTAAGACAGCCTGCTTTTGTTATGGTTCCTGTAAAGATTAATGGGTCTTGGTATGATGAAAGGGAACTTAAACTTTGGAGAGAAGTAGAGGATGCTTTAATGCATTATCACAGGGGCATAGGGTTAATAATTCTGGGATTTGTAGCTTTGGTAACTCTTATTGCTTCCTCGATTACTGCAGCCCTGTCCTTGGCACAATCAGTGCAAACTGCAACTTTTGTTAATAATCTGGCACAAAATACATCCGTTGCCCTGGGGACTCAGAAAGATATTGACAAAAAGCTAGAAGATCGATTGAATGCCCTTTATGATGTTGTAAAATTTTTAGGTAAAGAGGTTCAAAGTATAAAGTTGAGATTACGAGTACAATGTCATGCTGATTTTCGATGGATCTGTGTTACTCCCAAAAAATATAATGGTAGTATAACTGCTTGGGATAAGGTGAAAGCTCATTTAGAAGGTATTTGGCATAATGAAAATATTTCCTTAGATTTGCTGCATCTACATCAGGAAATAATGAACATTGAAAATGCACCCAGACCTGATTTGGATGTTGCAAAAAGAGCTGAGTCTTTTGTTAAAGAACTTTTTCGACATGTACCTACTGTCAATAGTATTTGGTACTTGAGAGCAGCCATAGGAGGACTATTCTTAATAATTTTAACTGTTTTATTTCTTGCACCTTGTTTAATTAAAAAACTGATTGATGATCTATGGATGATAAAGGCTTCCATCTATGGAAATGGTCTGCGGTTAAAAGAACATAAGCGTGCGCCTATATAAAAAGAAAGGGGGAGATGCGGGGAGCTGCCCGTGAGAATGGGGTCCTTTGTCCAAAGGACACAGCTCTGGGAGCTGCCTCAGTCCTTGAGGGTTTGCTTGCAAACATAGCTCTCTGTCCCGCCACCCCAGAGATTAGGCGCTTATTTACTGCAGGCACCTGGAATTCTGTGCAAACTTTTCACGCACAGAGAAATGTTATCTGGTGTAAGAAATAATAACAGGGAGCCATTCCCATGCTCTCAAGATTTCTTGTGACTGTTTGTAAGATGTATAGGCCAACCAAGAAAAAATGTCAACTGTCTTGTCTTTCTCACGCTCTTCTGTATAAATATGAGATGCTGAATAAAGTTGGTGTCAGACTGCGTCCCTTCGTGGAGACGTGTCTGAACCTCTCGACCCCATCTTTGTTGTAGTCTCTTGCTTTAGTTTCTTTCTTAGCCCCGCTGTGCACGTTCTCGAGACCTGATCGACTTTGCCGGCTGGCACCGGCAGATACAGAAAATAATTTTTTTTTAATCCATTTACCAATGAGAATTTCATAATGCTTTTTTAAAAAATCTGGACTTCCCTGATAGCTTAGTTGGTAAAGAATCCACCTGCAATGCAGGAGACCCTGGTTCAATTTCTGGGTCAGGAAGATCCACTGGAGAAAGGATAGGCTACCCACTTCAGTATTCTTGGGCTTCCCTTGTGGCTCAGCTGGTAAAGAACCACCTGCAATGCAGGAGACCTGAGTTTGATCCCTCGGTTGGGAAGATCCACTGGAGAAGGGAAAGGCTACCTACTCTAGTACTCTGGCCTGGAGAATTCCATGGACTGTGTAGTCCATGGAGTTGCAAAGAGTCAGATATGACTGAGCAACTTTCACACTACACAATACTCACACTATGCTTCATAAACAGTATTTAATAAATGAACTATTTGTTTTAGAAAATTCCAAAGCACCAGAAAACCACTCCACCCACCACCTTTAAAACCAAAATCAAGACTCAAGAGAGAGGGGACATACGTATACTTATGGCTACTGTATGGCAGTTCAGTTCAGTCATGTCTGACTCTTTGCGACCACATGGACTGTGGCACACCAGGCCTCCCTGTCCATCACCAACTCCCGGAGTTTACTCAAACTCATGTCCATTGAGTCGGTGATGCCATCCAACCATCTCATCCTCTGTCGTCCCCTTCTCCTCCCATCTTCGATATTTCCCAGCATCAGGGTCTTTTCCAATGAGTCAGTTCTTCACATCAGGTGGCCGAAGTATTGGAGTTTCAGCTTCAGAATCAGTCCTTCCAATGAATATTCAGGACTGATTTCCTTTAGGATGGACTGGTTGGATCTCCTTGCTGTCCAAGAGACTCTCAAGAGTCTTCTCCAACACCACAGTTCAAAAGCATCAATTCTTTGGTGCTCAGCTTTCTTATAGTCCAACTCTCTCATCCATACAAAGCAATTATCCTCCAATTAAAAAGCAGAAACAGAACCAGTGATTATAAACACAACCTGACAAAGATAACCTGACAAAAATCTAGGCTTCTATATTTAACAGTCTTATTTCCTAGATCATCTTATTTGCAAAACTGGATCATGGCTGAATCTCTCTCATAAGCTTCCAGAATAAATGGATTTATGATGTTGTTCAGTGGTGTCCAACTCTTTGAGACCCCATGAAATGCAGCATACCAGCCTTCCCTGTGTTTCACTATCTCCCAGAGTTTGCTCAAATTCATGTCCATTGAGTGGATGATGCTATCTAACCATCTCATCCTCTGTCGCCCTCTTCTCCTTTGCCTTCAATCTTTCCTGGCATGAGGGTCTTTTCCAATGAGTTGCTTATTCACATCAGGTGGCCAAAGTATTGGAGCGTCAGGTTCAGCATCAGTCCTCCCACTGACTATTTAGGGTTGATTTCCTTCCAGATTGACTAGCTTTATCTCCTTGCAAATTTACACGAAATGTCATATTTAAAAGCAGATGATTGGCACTGCTCCCAGTGTCTCTTGCGCTGTCACACTGGGTA
>NW_011494640.1:7699564-7715577 GCF_000754665.1 Bison bison bison
TGGCCCCGCTCCAGCCCGGTCCCGGCCCCGCCCACCACCCCGCCTCGCCCACGGCCCCGCGCTACCTTTAGATCCTGGTTCACTGGACCGGACTGGCGAGGTTGCTGGTCCCCCGAACTTGATAACCCAGGCTGTGAGCGAGTTGGTGAGCAGAAATCCCCTGCTGTAGGTAAGGATGTCTCTGGGAGGTAAATTAATTGATGAAACAGATACCTTCATCCTTCGGCAGCCTTGTCTCCCCTCCCCCACCGTTGGGAGCGTGAGGGGGCGGGCACCTGCGCTGCCGCGGGCGGGTTCAGACTGGCCTGGGTTACACGCCACCCCCGCCCCCCACCCCCAGCCCTTGGCGGAATGCCAGCTCCTTCCTGCTGCGGCTCCCCTGGGATCCTCAGCCCTGCTAAACACAGTGCTGAGACGCGCGCAAGTAGATTTGGCTACAATTGTTACTCTCAACCATCTGGAAAAAACAGATTACATAAAACCAGAATTCTGATACAGGGCCAGCAGTCCCCATGGTTACATCCATGGTCACAGATTTTTAACTGTAAAGAAATCTTAAAGCACAATTCTGAATCCTCATCCAAGAATGTCGAAGAGGTCCTAGTGAGGGAAAGAACGGAAACTTTGAAGTTAGGAGATCTGGGATCCTGTTGAGACGACTGTGATTGAAGTTAACAAATAACGCAACGTGTACCTTACAATGATACTCTGGAAAGGATACCATTCATCAAATAACGTGTATAACAATGACTCATCAAGACCTTGTTGCCGCGGTAAATATGCAAAAACTTTGAGCTTGTGGAGTGCTTAAAATTTTTCAAGGGTAATGGAAATAATATTTATAAAAATACACAGAAGAGTTTTCCGTCTGCAGACATCAGAGTCTCCTGAGGTAGAAGATGTATTTCATTAAGATATATATTTTAAAGAGCCGTAAACATAACTTCCAGATACAGACATACTTCCCTTTATTGAGTTTTATATACAAACTGAAGGTTTGGGCAACCTCACCTCTGCGAGCAAGTCTATCCGCACAATAGTTCCAGCAGCATTTGCTCCCTTCTGTGTCTGTCCCTTTTGGTAATTTTTGCAGTATTTCTGACTTTAAATTATTATTGTATTTGTTACGGTGGTCTGTGAGTTTTGCTGTTACTCCCACTATTTGCTGAAGGCTCACATGATGGTTAACATTTTTCTTACTGAAGTATTTTTAAATCAAGGTATGAACATGGGTTTTTTTAGACATAATGCTATTGCATGCTTAATAGGCTACAATATAGTGTAAACATAAATTTTTACATGTCCTGGGAAAGGAAAAAGCTCCAGTGACTCTCCTTATTGCAATATTTGCTTTATTGGGGTGGTCTGGAACTGAACCCATGGTAGCTGGGAAGTATGCTGGTATGTTTTTCTTCAGACTATCTTAGTGGTAGCTGAAATGGACAAAAATACTAGTTTATTTCAGTCATTATTGGTTATCGGCCAACAGTGGTGTCTCAAGTTTGGGTAATGGTAAATGCAATTCAAGCGTAAATATTTAAAGGTGAATTGATTTGGCTCTCTTCCCAGGTGGCGCTGTGCTTAGTCTCTCAGTCATGTCCCACTCTTTGTGACCCCATGAACTGCAGCCCGCCAGGTTCCTCTGTCCATGGGGATTCTCCAGACAAGAATACTGGAGTGGATTGCCATGTCCTCCTTCAGGTCATCTTCCCAACCCAGGTATTAAACCCAGGTCTCCTACATTGCAGGTGGATTCTTTACTGTCTAAGTCACCAAGGAAGCTAGTGGGAGACAAAAGAGATAATGGGTTCCATCCCGGAGTAGGAAATGGCAATCTGCTGGAGTAGGAAATGGCAACCCACTCCAGTATTCTTGCCTGGAAAATCCCATGGACAGAGGAGCATGGTGGGCTACAGTCCATGGGGCCACAGAGAGTCAGACACAACAGAGCAACCAAGCGTGCACACACTCAGAGACACGTATACAACCTTAGCAGTTTAGGTGAAATGAACTACTGTGTGTGTTTCTGGAAATTACTGTCTCTGAACTATGCAGGCCCAGCTGTGTTCATTCTGGTTGGATTTGCAATGCCTGCCTGTATGAGGGCAACGTGAAGGGAGGTGGACTGATTCCCTCATAGGGGCCGAGAACCAGATGGAGCAGCTCCTGAGGCAACCTAATGCAGTAGATGTGATTATCTACATTTTAAGAGGTGGCTCGGAAAGGTAGGTTACTTGCTACAAACAAGGGTGGGGCAAGGAGGAACATGGGCTTCAGACTCCAAAGTCTCTTTCCACAGGACCATACTGATCACAGCAAACCCAAACCTAGGCAGAGGGGCGGGGGTTGGGGAGGGGGGATTAAATAAACGAGCTTAAGGCTGGGCAGTCTGTAGTGAGATGTCAAAATATTAAAGCTGATTTGGTAGTTTTAACAACTAGTCCCATATCATTTAAATTCAGAAGAGTAAATTAGAGGTTATGTGCATAGGGCCAAGGCACAGCAAATACTTAACAAGTATTAAAAGATAATTTTCAGAAACAAATAGTCATGACTCATACAGATATAAAATAAATGCATGCAATAAAGATTTTATTAACTCATTAATAAGGAAACTGGGACCCGGATTCAATCCCTGGGTCGGAAAGGTCCCCTGGAGAAAGAAATGGCACCCCACTCCAGTACTATTGCCTGGAAAATCCCATGGACAGAGGAGCCTGGTAGGCTACAGTCCATGGGGTCACAAAGAGTCAGACACGACTGAGCAACTCCACTCCACTTAAAGCTGTTAGAACCAGATCAAAGAAGAATCCCTGAAATTGGTACATTTATAGGTCAGGAATGTTGAAATGGAGGTAAAACTGGTTTTCCATGGAAGAGAGGGGCAAAAGGCTATGTCTTCCTTGGATAGAACTCATTTTCATGTCTACAGACAAGAGTTCTTTCACATTGCCTGTGAGTTATTACAATTCAGGGCTCAGTCGCTCAGTCATGTCTGACTCTTGGTGACCCCATGGACTGTAGCCCACCAGGCTACTCTGTCCATGAGATTTCTCAGGCAGAAATCCTGGAGTGGGTTGCCTTTTCCTTCTCCAGGGGATCTCCCCAACCCAGGGAAAGAACCCATGTCTCCTGCATTGGCAGGTGGATTCTTAAACCCCTGAGCCATCAGGGAAGCCCGAGTTACTACAGAGTTGTAAAATAGCTCAAACAATGCCTAGGTTTTCCTTGAAACACCACTTTCCCCTCCACTTCCACCCACTCTGTATTTTTGACTAGTTACCACACTGCATTTCAGTGACAGGATGTGATGGTTGACTTCTATCAAAGTCTTCCACCAGTTTAAATAGGAATGGTTAAATAGGAATATCCATCCAGCTACATCAGACACCAGATTTATCTAACCATAGACACACAGAGAATAAACAATCTGAGAGGGGATGATCAATTTATCAACAAATGTTTTGTGCAAATTAAAAAAAAAAAGTGATGCCAAATATGATAAAATAAGACTTGAAGCATGTATTTTATTTTATTTTATTTTATTTTATTTTTTTATAACCACGCCTGACTGGCTTGTTTTATTGGAGAAGAGGACGTGGAGTTAACAATGTGAATGAAGACAGTTGGGACCTGAGGTTGGGAAGAACACCCTCCCCTCCCCATACAAGCCCACTGCCCCAAATAAAAAATAACCAACTATGGGAGAGCAGCCGAGACAGCGACTGGGGGGCAGGGGAAGGACCATGCGTGTGCTGGGAGGGCCCAGAGGCAGCAGCTGCACGAATGCGCGAGTGTAAGTCTCTGAATCTTCCATGTAGGTCTGTATAAATATATAGATACGCTGTTCGCTTGTCGCCCCTTCTCTTCCTTCTGCTCCATGCTGCGTGCCGTGGTCCCAGCTCCTCTTTCCACATGAGGGCGAAGGGAAGGGGATGATGCGCAAGTCATCACCGGATGGCTATCAGACCCACATCCATCAGCTTCTGGATCTTCTGTGCTATTACAGGGTTCTTTAAGTGTTCGCTGAGCGCCTGGGGGTCCTTCTGCATCTGTTCCAGGATGAGCCGCATGGCCGGGTCACTCATTATTTGCTGCACCTCCGGGTCAGCCATGGCCCGCCGCTTCACATCCTCGGGGCTGTCGTGTCGGTTATACTGGGCCATCATGCAGCGCTGGTAACCATCTGCGGCCTCCTTGCAGTTAGAGTCCAGGTCGAGTGCTTTCTGGTAGACATCCATGGCTTTCGTGTAGTCCTTCATCGCCTCCAGGGCAGCTGCTTTCCGGGTATAACCCTTGATGAAGGTTGGCTCCAGCTGGATGCACTCCTCACAGTCCTTGAGCGCCAGCTGGAACTCCAGGAGCTTGGTGTAGCAGGCAGCTCGGTTGCTGTACAGCTTGGCGTCTTTGGGGTTCCGTTTGATGGCTTCCGTGTAGTGCTTCATGGCCTGGGGGTAGTCCCCTTTCTGAAAACACTCATTGCCTTTGTTCTTCTCCTCCAAGGCCAGGTCAGGGTTTATGTAGGCCAGCCGCTCTTGCTCCTTCAAGATTTTCTCTGCCTGCTGGCATTTCTTGAGCACATCTGGGGTTCGGTGCTCTGCCAGAGACTTGTTATAGAAATGGATGGCATCCTTGTACTTTTCTTCTTTGAAGTAAGAGTTGCCAATTCGTGCATAAGCTTTGGCAATCTGTCGGTAGTCTTCTCGGTTTTCTCGCCCCACTTCAATGGCCTTCTCACAAAGCTCCCGGCATTGACCATAGTCACCCTTTTCGAAGTACACGGCTGCTTGGTTGGTTATGTACGTCATGTTGGTGGGATCCAGGTCTTTGGCTTTGTCGTAGTGCTTCAAGGCCGTGTCAAAGTCCTTCTTCTTGAAGGCTTCACTCCCCAGCTCTTTTTCTCTCAGCGCCTGCTTCTTATTCTCTGAAGATCTTCTTCCATTGGCTCTGGTTTTGTCTCCTTTTTGGGAGGAGGTGGTGGTGGAGGTGTTGCATCTTCCTCCTCTTCATCCATACTGCCCAGATCAACTCCGAGCAGGACGCTAAGAGTAGTCATGATCCGGGGATCTTGCAGTTTCGTGCCCAGGTCGGACGGCTTGTTCCGCAGCTGCTCGATCAGTTCCCGGTAGGTAGGATCTGCGAGCAGAGTCTTGGTCCTGGGATCACTCTCCAACTTCTGGTACAGATTAGGCATGTTGAAAGGGTTCATGAATTTCCTTTCTGCCAGCCGGGCCTCCATATTCTGTAAACCTTCTTTGAGCTGAGGATTGTTTGCTTCATGTTTTAAACCCTCCTCATAGGTTTGCTTGGCTTCTTCAAATCGGTTTAAGAATTCAAGAGCCGCTGCTTTTCGTGAATAGCCCTTGCCCCAGTCAGGCTTCAGGTCAACGGTCTTGCAGCTGTCCTCGTAAGCCTTCTGGTAGTCTCCCTTCTTGGCATAGGCCGCGGAGCGATTGCTGTAGAGCACGTGGTTCTGGGGGTCTAACTTAATGGCTTCAGAGTAGCACTGCAGCGCATCGTCAGTGTTGCCGGCACTCAGGGCCTTGTTGCCCTTCTCTTTGAGCTCATTTACCTGCTCCATAGCCCGGTCCGGAACCCCGTTGAATAGACTCCATCCGCTCTGCGTTCCCAACCGCACGCCTGAAGCATGTATTTTAAAGGTCACTTGTATCTACTCTTGCTATGGTTTTGACCAAAAGCAGAACTACCTCAGCCTGAATATTGAATCTTATTGTTGTTGTTCAGTCGCTAAGTCGTGTCCAATTCTTTGGGACCCCATGGACCGTAATCTGCCAGGCTCCTTTGTCCGTGGGATTTCCAAGGCAAGAATACTGGAGTGGGTTGCCGTTTCCTTTTCCAGGGGATCTTCCCGACCCAGGAATGGGACCTGAGTCTCCTGCATTGACAAGAGGATTCTTTACCATCTGAGCCACCTGGGAAGCATATTGAATATCTGGACCTAATTACTTTTTGAAGTGTGGATGCTTCATTTCAGTGAGGAGTCCATGGTTTTGGGTTTGATTTGTTTGGGAGGAGGGAGATACCTGAAGGATTATGAGTGGCTGATGGGTAATACGGCTACTTCATAGTTTCCTGCGATTCTAAGTCACTTCGACAAAATTCTGGAGAAACTAGATTACTTCAGTAATATTACTCAGAAGAAAGTATTTTGATATGTTTACCTCCCTAATCATCTGTTGCAGAAGGGAATAGCAACCCACGCCAGTATTCTTGCCTAGGGAATTTCATGGACAGAGGAGCTGGCAGGCTACATACAGTTCATGGGGTCACAAAGAGTCAGATACAGCTGTGCAAGTAACTTTCACTTTCAATCATCTGTGTTTTAGAAAAATCTGAATCTCGATCTTATTCAACAGCATTCCAAAGAGGGTGGCTTCGGAAGAGGGTGGGTTCCAAGATACGAAAGCATTAGAAGGAGGTGTGGTTTGGTGCATATAAAGCCATTGCTCCTGACAACTCAGTTCTGAAGGAGGAGGACTTGAGACTCCAATGAAAGGAAGGGACATTGTGATAGGGACTCACAGCGGCTGCTGGCAGGAGGGAGCCAAAGTTGGATCTGAAGGCAGGAAATTGGACTAGGTTCTAGGAAGAAATAAGTTCAGGGCACAGAAGGAACAGGTAATTCTGACTCTATCTGTATTATTTTTTAGGGTGTTATATGTGGTCAGACTTGCAAAGTTTGTTGGCCTGTCCTGAGTTTGATTTATGAGCCCTGTTTCCATTCTAATATTCTAGGACAGACCCAATTTCAAAGATGCTGTTGTATTTTCAGATTAAATTGAGGGCCTGCTCCAATGTAGAATTTGGGAAAACCTTAGTAGTTGCAGCAGTAGGAAAGTTCCAGGGCTTTGGAGAGTCATACACAGTAAAATGCTCTGATGGGGGGTGAAGGGGTGGTGGAAGGTAAGGGATATGTTTCTGTTAATTGAAGTATAATGTACATGCAATATACAAAGTATAGATTTTTAGCTTGAGTGTCTATAATTGCATACATGTATGTAACACTAGCATACCAGAACTTAGGATATTTCATTATCCCCAGAAAGTTCTCTCTTGTGCCTTTACAGACAGTTGCCACGTCCTGCCCCTCCTAATTTTAATCAGTGGTGTATCATATAAGGATGTTTTTGTGTGTCTGGATTCTTTTTAGGCAGCATAATATTTGAGATTTACTTGTTTTAGTCCATGTATTAATGATTCACTCCTTTTTTAAAAATTACCTTTATTGAGGCGTATAATATACATCAAGTGCAAATAGATTCTGACAAATCTAAGTTTATAATCACCACTACAGTAAAAAAAAAAATAATAATTTTTTTAAAAGAAAGGAAAAAAAAAAAGATGTAGAGCTTTTTCATCACTCCAGAAAGTTCCCTTGTTCTACTGCAGTTAGTCCCCACCCCCATCTCCTACCCCATGCAACTACTGACCTAATTTCTATCACTACAGATTAGTAGTGCTTGTCTTAGGGCTTTATATGTATTAATGAAACTGTATGGCTTTGAGTCTTGGTTCTTTAGAACAGCATAATGTTTTCCATATTCACCCAAATTTTTGCAAATCATTCTTTTCTATTGCTGATTAAAATCAGTATTAGTTGCTTAAATATACAGTATTGTTTATTCATTCACCTTTTAATGGACATTTCAGTTGCTTCCCTTTTTTTTTTTTTTACTATTATGAATCACATGAACTTTCTTATATAGATTGCCAAAAGGTTTTCCAAAGAATTGGTACCATTTCACTTTGTCCCAAGCAACTGTCTCAACCCAGTTGCACTAAATCTTTGTGAACATTTGGTAAGCTAGTGTTTTTGTATTCAGACCTTCTAGTGGTTATGAAGCATTTTCTGTGATTTTCCTTTCTGGTTTCTAAATGGTATCTCTTAAAGAGCAAATATGGTTTTTTAATGAAATTCCATTTATCTTTCTTTTTGTTTTAAGTTTAGTCCTTGTTGTCATTGCAATGAAATATTTACCAGCCCTGGTCATAAAGATCTGTTTTCTTCTAAATGGTACTCTCTGGTACTAGAGTCTGTTATGTGAAATTAGTTTTTCTGTATGGAATGAAGTAGTGATAAGTATTAATGCATTTTAAATAAGATGAAGTCACAGCTAAAATGCAGTCAGTCTCTCAGTAGAAACTGGTGAAACCACTCTCCAACCTTGATTTTGCAACAGAGCAATAGTACTTAAGCAATTCCCTGGAGTCATTTCCCCAGGCCTTCCTCCAGCATCAGCTTGCCTTGCTTAAGCAGACTTGGATTTGGATGTTTTACTCAAAATTATATTCTCTTCTGTTTTAGTAGTAAATAGATTAAAAGGCATAATTAGTTGTTATACTCTATCAGCAAAACGCAGATGTTTCACTTTTCAGTGATTAAATTTTTGGTTTGCGTCTGTCTGGTGAGGGGCTTGGTGTGGCAGGGTTGAAAAATCTAAAAGGGGAGCTTGAGTTTTTTGGAAAATGTAACAAATATTGGCCCTAACTCTATTTTCACAAAGGCTTTGGGCCTTGGGGAGTGAAGTAAAAGTGAAGTCGCTCAGTCGTGCCCGACTCTTAGCGACCCCATGGACTGCAGCCTATCAGGCTCCTCTGTCCCTGGGATTTTCCAGGCAAAAGTACTGGAGTGGGGTGCCATTGCCTTCTCCGTTGGGGAGTGAAGCCATTTGCAAATGTCATCTACTTCCCAGCTGCCCAGCCCCTTTGGAATTTAGAGGCTGTGTGATGCATGATCCCTTTGAATTACCAGTCTCATGCTGTGTTGTTTGAGATAGGTGTGAGATTCTGGAGAATAATGTGAAAATTAGGCCAGTCCCCTTCTCAGATGCTGGTTGTCTTGTCAAGCACCCTCTCAAAGGTGAATGGAACAATTAGTAAGGAGGGGTGGATGGGAATGGGGTAGAGACTGGGGCTTCTAGATAGTTTCCCTCTAAATTACCAGCATCTCAGCTAGTTCTGGCAGCATCTTCTAAACAAGCATGGAAGAGGATATGATAAAATGATTGCTTGGTGCTGACCCATCCCTTGTACTCTAGATAAATGTTCTGGGAAACTTCTGCAAAACCAGATTTGTAGGTCTTTGATCAGGTCACCTAGACCCCTGCCTCAGGGAGCCCCACAGCTCTGAAAACTGGCTCTGAGCAGAATTCCATCTTCTGGGAGTGGGTGGAGGAATCTAATCAACTAAGATTTTTAGCTAGGAAATCTACCCAGACCTCAAAGAACCAGAAAGCCCAGTTCTTGCTTTTTAATAGCTGTCTTCCTATGCAAATGAAAATATATATTTAGAAATACCTATGGTCATAAGAGTTTTTATGCATATACACAGCCTTTGGATTAGGAAATAGGACACTGCCCATGCCTAAAATTTAGATGAAGTTGTCATAGGCCCAATATGTTTCCCTGTGGCATATAGGAATAATACATGAAAAATTTTTGTGTGAACAAATGTGGAAAAGGTTTGTTCCACACAATGAGTCTACAAGTGAAGACTAACTGAAGTACATACAGCAAAGTGGAGGGTCTGGACTTTAAGAACCAAGAAATGTGAGTTCTGGGTTAACCTTGCAACTCCTTGAAAAGGAGTCAATTTTTTTGTTTGCTTTCCATTTAAAAAAGTTTCATTTTCCCCACATTGTAGAATTATAATGACAAATGAACTTCTTTTGCAGTCCATGTAAGAAAATTGAGAGTTTCAGAGATGATATTATAAAATCCAGGAAATACCTAAGATTATTACTAAAGCTATGCACATTCATATGAAAAAGAATGTTTGCTTGAAAGCAGTTAGAAAGATTTAAGGATTTGGTTAAATAACAGTAGAAATGGAAAAAGTCAATAACACAGCAATTCTTGGAATAAAAGAGAAGAGGAAAAACTGAACTCTATACCAAGACACTAAAAACATGCAAGAGATTGCATAGAAAGAAATTTTTCCGAGGCAGATGGAAACACCCAGCCCAACTGTTCATAGTTGAAAGACAAGTAAATCTTCATTTTTTTTTTCTTCAGGAAATAAATAAAAACTTATGAGCACCTCAAAGTGAAGTCAGATAAGACATGCCAGTAAAGAGATTATGTTAAGAAGGTTACCGCCCCCACATACCCTGAGAAAGGGAAGCAGCAGTAAAAATATGGGACCTTCGAGACCTAGATCCATGTCCAGTTCTAACTGTTGCCTCCTGACCTGCATACAGGTTTCTCAAGAGGCAGGTCAGGTGGTCTGGTGTTCCCATCTCTTTCAGAATTTTCCACAGTTTATTGTGATCCACACAGTCAAAGGCTTTGGCATAGTCAATAAAGCAGAAATAGATGTTTTTCTGGAACTCTCTTGCTTTTTCCATGATCCAGCAGATGTTGGCAATTTGATCTCTGGTTCCTCGGCCTTTTCTAAAGCATCTGGAAGTTCACGGTTCACGTATTGCTGAAGCCTGGCTTGGAGAATTTTGAGCATTACTTTACTAGCATGTGAGATGAGTGCAATTGTGCGGTAGTTTGAGCATTCTTTGGCATTGTCTTTCTTTGGGATTGGAATGAAAACTGACCTTTTCCAGTCCTGTGGCCACTGCTGAGTTTTCCAAATGTGCTGGCATATTGAGTGCAGCACTTTCACAGCATCATCCTTCAGGATTTGAAATAGCTCCACTGGAATTCCATCACCTCCACTAGCTTTGTTCATAGTGATGCTTTCTAAGGCCCACTTGACTTCACAGTCCAGGATGTCTGGCTCTAGGTGAGTGATCATACCATCGTGATTATCTTGGTTGTGAAGTTTGAGTGAACTCTGGGAGTTGGTGATGGACAGGGAGGCCTGGCATGCTGCAATTCATGGGGTCACAGAGTCGGACACAACTGATCAGCTGAACTGACTGAACTGAGACCTAGATCCACATGAGCGACTGAGAGATGCTGGAGACTTAAGAGTAGAATATGAAGGGACCCTGGTGAGATGGCTGTGGATTTTAATGAAAAATAATCATTATCTGCCTGCCAGCAAAAAGAGAAAAGAACATGTAGGTCCCAGAGTAGTTTAGGAGAGTCACTTCCAGTCGAAAAGGTGGTGGTGGTTTGGGGGCTTGTTCAAGAGCCCAAGGGCTGGCTGGTCACCCCAGTGGTGCACGTGGCAGTGTACGCCCAGGGCCTGTGTGATATGCTGCCTGTGTGTACAGATGGCACAACTAGATCTGGTCTGTGGGGCAGGCTGAGCCAGGAGACTGCCACCTGCCAGGGGCCACCGTGGCTCAGCAGTGACCAGAGGCTAAAGTTCAGTGCTCAGCTCACCTGTCAGCAGGAGCTCACCCTCCTAGGAGCACTCCAGGGTATCGCAGGCTCCAAATCTCTGTTGATTCATTCAGCCTCCCTTGTTACTTGCAGCATCTTCATTGTAGATTTCAAGTCATGGTAGCCTGATAGGCTGAATTTTGTTTGGAGACCATCTTTTTTTTTCCTTTTTTCCCCCTCTTTCATCCTATTGCCTGCTGCAGTGTTTTTATACCTTTTTAAAAATGGTGATGGAGCATGGAAGTAATATGTGAGAATTGCTGCCACAGGAACAACTTTTGAAAGGGTTGTCATATTTGGAAAACACAGAAATGGGAAAGATAAGCATATTCTTTCAAAACTGCCAACTCAGAAAATCAATGTGATTCATATCCTCAGGTTAGATTCACTGAAGCAAAGGGAAGTTTAAAATACTCTTTAGGAGGAGGAGAATTTTGTGTGGAGTCCAAATGGAATGATAAATGGATAAAGTAGCAAGAGAACAGCTTTTTCAGGATGGTGCATTGCCATGAAGTCTGTGGGCATCCCAGACAGAACAGGTGTTCTATGATGACATAGACAGGTGAGTTTATTATGAGGGATGTGATTAGATATTTAGTTCTCTTCTTTCCTGTGCAACATCTAACCAAGTGGCTATATTCAGTAATGTAATGTAAAGTCCTGGTCATAAAGTTAACCCTTGAACAACATGGTTTTGTGCTGCATAGGTGTGCTTGGTCATAGACTTTTTTCAGTGGTAAGTACTACAGTAGAATACAGTCTGTTCGGTTGTATCCATGGATCAAGAATCGTGAATAGAGTAGAACAGTGGACCACAGAAAGCCAACTATAACTTCTACTCTGATTTTCAACTGTGTGAAAAGATGGCATCCCTAACCCCCTGTGGTTCAAGGATCAACTGTATTGATGAACTGATAATCCAAACTAAAGTTTTGGAAGAAACAGGCATACTCTGCAGTGCACTTTGATACTTAGTGTTTTTTATGAAACATTTTTTTTAATTCTATTGACAACCCACTAGAATTTTTTGACACTGACCATCTGAAAGACACAGTTCTAAAATAAATTGGAATTGGAATTCTGAGGATATAGCCAAGCAGTCTCAACACAGTATGAAAGGAAAGATTATTGACCTTGTAATTAGAAAAACTGAGTCCAAGTCCAGGTTTCGATGTTGGTTAAACATGAAAACCAGTGCAAATCTTGTCTCTGGCCCTTGGTTTCATTACATATAAAACAAGGACAATACCACCTCCTTTATCTACTTCATAAAATTTTCAGAAAAAAATTGAAATAATTGGCAGCCACTGAGGAAAACAATATGGAGAATCCTTTAAAACTAAAAATAGAATTACCGTATGATCCAGCAATTTCATTCCTGGGTATATAATCCAGAGAAAATAAAAATACTAATTCAAAATGACACATGCATCCCAGTGTTTAGAGTGGCACTCTTTATAATAGCTAAGACATGGTAGCAGCCCAAGTACCCATCAACAGACAATTGAATTAAGAAGATGTGGTGTGCATATGTGCAATGGAATATTACCCATAGAAATACTACCATCTGCAGCAACATGAATGGACAGTATTATGCTTGGTGAAATAAGTCAGACTAAAACATGCTACATGATACCACTTGCATGTGGAATCCAAAACTTTATACAAATGAATGTGTATACAAAATAGAAACAGACTCAGACATAGAAAACAAGCTTCTGGTCACCAAAGGAGAAAGGCAAGTAGGGAGGGACAAACTAGGAGTATGGGATTAACAGATAAAAACTACTATACATAAAATAGATAAGCAATAGGGATTTACTGTATACCACAGGGAGCTATATTCAGTATCTTCTAATAATCTATAATGCAAAATAATCTGAAAAAGGAAATATATATATATAACTGAATCACTTTGCTGTACACTTAAAACACACAATATTTTAAAGTGACTGTACTTCGGTTTAAAAAAATAATTTTCCAGATGTAAAAATTGTACAAGAAATTGCATAAGTAACTTGATTATCATAGTCATAGCCATGATGACAGTAAATAGTAGCATGTCAATAAGATAAAAATATAGTGACCAAAAACTTCCAATCATTGTGAGACCAGTAGCCTCAGGTTTCTCCAGGAGGAGAGCGAGGATTTGGGTGATAACCAGGTGGTTTGGTTGGAATCCTAGAGCTCATATCAATAGCGCTTTCCAGGGTAGCTGGCAAGGAAACGAGGAGGTGGTGGAAATGGTGCCATGGAAGTAGGAAGCATTACCCATCAGAGAAAAGGAAGATATAACCTTGGAACCAACAAACCCAACCCTGAATTCAGCTTTAGCCTTTTATAGCTGAGTGCCCATGAGCTTTGGGGAGGCTCAGTTTCTGTGTCTGAGCAATTGGGGGCCATGTATATATTTTATATATATATAAAATGTATAATACATAAATTACAATTTTATATTATAAATATATCATATAAATATACAATTTGATAAAATATATAATATGTTTACATTGTTATTTAAATATATACATTAAAATATATAACATATAATAAAATATGTGGGTGTGTGTATATATATATATATATATTAATAGCTGTGGCAACTAAAGGAGCCAGTTGTTGTTCAGTCACTAAGTTATGTCTGACTCTGCAACCCCATGGATGGCAGCATGCCAAGCTTCCCTGTCCTTCACTATCTCCTGGAGTTTGCTCAAATTCGTGTCCAGTGAATTGGTGATACTATCTAAAAGTCTCATCCTCTGCTGCCCTCTTCTCCTTTGCCTTCAATCTTTCCCAGCATCAAAGTCTTTTCCAGTGAGTTGGCTCTCTGCATCAGGTGGTCAAAGTATTGTAGCTTCAGCTTCAGCATGAGTCCTTCCAGTGAATATTCAGGGTTGATTTCCTTTAGGATTGACTGGTTTGATCTCCTTGCAGTCCAAGGGCCTCTCAAGAGTCTTCTTCAGCACCACAATTTGAAAGCATCAATTCTTGTAGGTCTTCATAGAACCGTTCAACTTCAGCTTCTTCAGCATTACTGGTTGGGGCATAGACTTGGATTACTGTGATATTGAATGGTTTGCCTTGGAAACAAACAGAGATCATTCTGTCATTTTTGAGATTGCATCCAGATACTGCATTTCGGACTCTTTTGTTGACCATCATGGCCACTCCATTTCTTCTGAGGGATTCCTGCCTGCAGTAGTAGATATAATGGTCATCTGAGTTAAATTCACCCATTCCAGTCCATTTGAGTTCGCTGATTGCTAGAATGTGAGTTAAATTCACCCATTCCAGTCCATTTGAGTTCGCTGATTCCTAGAATGTCGACATTCACTCTTGCCATCTCTTGTTTGACCACTTCCAATTTACCTTGATTCATGGACCTGACATTCCAGGTTCCTATGCAATATTGCTCTTTACAGCATGAGACCTTGCTTCTATCACCAGTCACATCCACAGCTGGGTATTGTTTTTGCTTTGGCTCCATCCCTTCATTCTTTCTGGAGTTATTTCTCCACTGATCTCCAGTAGCATATTGGGCACCTACTGACCTGGGGAGTTTCTCTTTCAGTATCCTATCATTTTGCCTTTTCATACTGTTCATGGGGTTCTCAAGGCAAGAATACTGAAGTGGTTTGCCATTCCCTTCTCCAGTGGACCACATTCTGTCAGATCTCTCCACCATGACCCACCCGTCTTGGGTTGCCCCATGGGCATGGCTTAGTTTCATTGAGTTAGACAAGGCTGTGGTCCTAGTGTGATTAGATTGACTAGTTTTCTGTGAGTATGGTTTCAGTGTGTTTGCCCTCTGATGCCCTCTTGCAACACCTACCATCTTACTTGGGTTTCTCTTACCTTGGGCGTGGGGTATCGCTTCAGGGCTGCTCCAGCAAAGCGCAGCCAATGCTCCTTATCTTAGATGAGGGGTATCTCCTCACCATTGCCCTTCCTGACCTTCAACGTGGGATAGCTCCTCTAGGCCCTCCTGTGCCCATGCAGCCATGGCGTGGGGTTGGTCCAAATTTGGCCTTGGGATACAGAATGAAGCAGGGCAAAGACTAATAGAGTTTTGCCAAGAAAATGCACTGGTCATAGCAAACACCTTGTTCCAACAACACAAGAGAAGACTCTATACATGGACATCACCAGGTGGTCAACACCGAAATCAGATTGATTATATTCTTTACAGCCAAAGATGGAGAAGCTCTATACAGTCAGCAAAACAAGACCAGGAGCTGACTGTGGCTCAGACCATGAACTCCTTATTGTCAAATTCAGACTTAAATTGAAGAAAGTAGGGAAAACCACTAGACCATTCAGGTATGACCTAAATCAAATCCCTTACGATTATACAGTGGAAGTGAGAAATAGATTTAAGGGCCTAGATCTGATAGATAGAGTGCCTGATGAGCTATGGAATGAGGTTTCTGACATTGTACAGGAGACAGGGATCAAGACCATCCCCATGGAAAAGAAATGCAAAAAAAGCAAAATGGCTGTCTGGGGAGGCCTTACAAATAGCTGTGAAAAGAAGAGAAGCGAAAAGCAAAGGAGAAAAGGAAAGATATAAACATCTGAATGCAGAGTTCCAAAGAATAGCAAGAAGAGATAAGAAAGCCTTCTTCAGCGATCAATGCAAAGAAATAGAGGAAAACAACAGAATGGGAAAGACTAGAGATCTCTTCCAGAAAATCAGAGGTACCAAAGGA
>NW_011494640.1:7716789-7716968 GCF_000754665.1 Bison bison bison
ACTGCAGCCATGAAGTTAAAAGATGCTTACTCCTTGGAAGGAACGTTGTGACCAACCTAGATAGCATATTCAAAAGCAGAGACATTACTTTGCCAATAAAGGTTCATCTAGTCCAGGCTATGGTTTTTCCTGTGGTCATGTATGGATGTGAGAGTTGGACTGTGAAGAAGGCTGAGCAC
>NW_011494640.1:7717132-7719611 GCF_000754665.1 Bison bison bison
AGAGGATGAGATGGCTGGATGGCATCACTGACTCGATGGACGTGAGTCTGAGTGAACTCCAGGAGTTGGTGATGGACAGGGAGGCCTGGTGTGCTGCGATTCATGGGGTCGGAAAGAGTCCGACACGACTGAAGCGAATGAACACGCACACAATAAATGGTAAACAATGGGCCAATGGACATGTGAAAGTAACTAAAACATCAGCTAGTGAGTCTCTGGTGTACAGGCATACCCCAGAGATACTGCAAGTCTTTCAGACCACCACAGCAAAGCAAATATTACAATAAAGTGAGTCACACACTTTTTGGTTTCCCATTGCATATAAAATTGTGTTTACATTGCACTGTAGTCTATTATCTCTGCAAGACCATTATGTCTAACAAAGATCTGATCTGATCAAGGGATTAGTGGGTGGGGCAGGGTTTGAGAGTCTTATCTGAAACATCAGACTGTCTTCCACCTGTCTCTTACATTCCAGGGCTTAGAGGACCAGCAAAGAACCTCAGGGTAATAGGTCTATGTGTAGGTTTGGGAACTCTCCCTAGTTGATTTCTGCCCACTTCCTTCCCAACCCTGCGGCATGGAGCAGCTCGGCCCAGTGCATGGATAAGGAACCAGGGGTCCTTGGGGCTCTGGCATCAGCATCACTCAGCACCTATAAATGTAGGTTCATGGGCCTCACTAGACTTACTGAATGAATCACACACACTTAAGGGCTGGAGTCCAGGAAGTCATATTTTCACCAAACCCCCAGTTATTCTGATGCTAATCTGATGCTATTCACAGGCATAGTAACTGGCCAGAATAGGGAAGGGCTATGCAATGAGGCAAGTGCTTGACAAGATAACCTGGAAAAGGGGGCAAGGGGTGGGAGGAAGGAGGGATGTGAGGAGTAAGGACTGTGGGGGTAGAACAGCCAGACATTAGCAGCCAAGAGTCCTAGAGTGCCCCAGTGGCAGGCAGACAGACAGAGGGTGAGTGCAGAGGAAACACTTCAGGCTCACAGCAGGTTAGTATCTTTCCTGTGAATTATGTTGGAGAACTTAACCATGTCCAAGACCACCAAAACACATGTCCCCTTTACAGGGGAAAATTTGATGCAAAATTATGAAGGCATGAGCTCATTGTAATCCACATGAAAAAACAAGATGTTCTCACATGTGGCTGCCATAAAATAAAGGCTTTGTTCTTGTTTTTCTGAGCATTGGCGGATGAGATCCTTCACCGGAGTTTTTGTCTGAAATTTGAATTTCAAGCAATGTTATTGGTGAGCTGGCAAAAGAAGTATGAACTTGTATGAATGATCAGTAAGCTACCTGCCCCCTTGAGTGGTGTGAAACTGCAGACTTAGAGATGAGATGTGGCCCATCATAAAAAAAAGTGGAAGAACAGTCTGAGACATGCTGCATTCTTTTCACAACACAGAGTTACACCAAGATGGAAAAGAAGGGAAATAAGAAAATGATGGCAAGTCAGAGCTTTACCAGCTCAATTTTTTAACCGAAGAATTACTAATTCCCAGATCATAGACACATAAAAATAATGTGGATGTCTGTTTTGTGTCAAGCACAATACTAAGCAAGGAAAGAGTCTGATGGAGAGAAATTGTGTAAATAAATACCTTCAGCATATTAAGTAAGATTTCAGAGTCAGAAGTTTCTGTGCAAAGTGTACTAGGCAGATTATAGAAACTTTGACCAAGTCAATCTCTGTTCTAGGTTTGACCTCCTAGAAGGTCTTGCACAGACTGACTTCCTTTTATTGCACTTAATTACGCTTTGAAGATTCTGCATTTTTACAAATGGAAGATTTGTGGCAACCCTGCCTCGAGCAAGTCTATCCACACCATTTTCCCCAACATCATTTGCTGGCTTCCTGTCTCTGTGTCCAAACTACCCCACAGTTGCACTCATCTCACACGCTAGTAAAGAAATGCTCAAAATTCTCCAAGCCAGGCTTCAGCAATATGTGAACCGTGAAATTCCACATGTTCAAGCTGGTTTTAGAAAAGGCAGAGGAACCAGAGATCAAATTGCCAACATTCTCTGGATCATCAGAAAAGCAAAAGAGTTCCAGAAAAACATCTATTTCTGCTTTATTGACTATGCCAAAGCCTTTGACTGTGTGGATCACAATAAACTGTGGAAAATTCTGAAGGAGATGGACATACCAGACCATCTGATCTGCCTCTTGAGAAACCTGTATGCAGGTCAGGAAGCAACAGTTAGAACTGGACATGGAACAACAGACTGGTTCCAAATAGGAAAAGGAGTATGTCAAGGCTATATATTATCACCCTGCTTATTTAACTTATATGCAGAGTACATCATGAGAAACACTGGGCTGGAGGAAGCACAAGCTGGAATCAAGATTGCCGGGAGAAATATCAATAACCTCAGATATGCCAATGACACCACCCTTATGGCAGAAAGTGAAGAAGAACTAAAGAGCCTCTTGATGAAAGTCAAAGAGGAGAGTG
>NW_011494640.1:7719828-7720036 GCF_000754665.1 Bison bison bison
CAAAATGGGAAAGGAGAAGACCCACATCAACATCGTTGTCATTGGGCACGTAGATTCAGGGAAGTCTACCACGACTGGCCATCTGATCTACAAATGTGGCGGAATCGACAAGAGAACAATTGAAAAGTTCGAGAAGGAGGCTGCCGAGATGGGAAAGGGCTCCTTCAAATATGCCTGGGTCTTGGACAAACTTAAAGCTGAACGTGAG
>NW_011494640.1:7720661-7747065 GCF_000754665.1 Bison bison bison
AGGATGTCTATAAAATTGGTGGTATTGGTACTGTCCCTGTGGGTCGTGTGGAGACTGGTGTTCTCAAACCTGGCATGGTGGTCACCTTTGCTCCAGTCAATGTAACAACTGAAGTGAAGTCTGTAGAAATGCACCATGAAGCATTGAGTGAAGCCCTTCCTGGGGACAATGTGGGCTTTAATGTCAAGAACGTGTCTGTCAAAGATGTCCGTCGTGGCAATGTGGCTGGTGACAGCAAAAATGATCCACCCATGGAAGCTGCTGGCTTCACAGCTCAGGTGATTATTTTGAACCATCCAGGCCAAATCAGTGCTAGATATGCACCTGTGCTGGATTGTCACACAGCTCACATTGCTTGCAAGTTTGCTGAGCTGAAGGAGAAGATTGATCGTCGTTCTGGGAAAAAGCTGGAAGATGGCCCTAAATTCTTGAAATCTGGTGACGCTGCCATCGTTGATATGGTTCCTGGCAAGCCCATGTGTGTCAAGAGCTTCTCTGATTATCCTCCCCTGGGCCGTTTTGCTGTGCATGACATGAGACAGTCGCTGTGGGTGTCATCAAAGCAGTGGACAAGAAGGCAGCTGGAGCTGGCAAGGTCACCAAGTCTGCCCAGAAAGCTCAGAAGGCTAAATGAATATTATCCCCAATACCTGCCACCCCAGTCTTAATCAGTGGTGGAAGAACGGTCTCAGAACTGTTTGTCTCAATTGGCCATTTAAGTTTAATAGTAAAAGACTGGTTAATGATAACAATGCATCGTAAAACCTTCAGAAGGAAAGGAGAATGTTTTTGTGGACCATATGTTCTGTGTGTGGCAGTTTAAGTTATTAGTTTTTAAAATCAGTACTTTTTAATGAAAACAACTTGACCAAAAATCTGTCACAGAATTTGAGACCCATTAAAAAAAGTTTAATGAGAAACCTGTGTCTTCCTTTTGGTCAACACTGTAACTCCCTATAGTACTACTTTGGTAAGAGTTGCTCATAAGCTATTTCTGGTAAAACAATTTTCAAATTATGGGTTTGTATTTCTAGGGTGGAGCTTCAGGTTTGTTAACCTTGTGTTGAGAACTCATCTGTTTTAATAACGTCTTAAGCATTGGTGCAACACTTTTCTAGATTAGGACAGATGAACAAAGTAACTATGTTTTATATGTAAGCTAGTTTGTAAGGTCAGATTCTATAGTATAGAAGCTCCTGTTGCATATAAAATTTTGTATGGTTACATAAATGAATAAATCTATGTCATTTAGTTTGCCAGTTATGAGGATGTGCATTCACATTTATAATAAGTAGTTAATCTAAAATGTGAGACTTAATAGTATTGAGTACTGCCCTGCTAGAGTTAATTGTATACAGGTTCTAGGAAAAATAAAAGATGCTGGAGGCTTAAAAAAAAAAAAAGCAGAGACATTACTTTGTCAACAAAGGTCCATCTAGTCAAGGCTATGGTTTTTCCAGTAGTCATGTATGGATGTGAGAGTTGGACTATAAAGAAAGCTCAGTGCCGAAGAATTGATGCTTTAGAACTGTGGTGTTGGAGAAGACTCTTAAGAATCCCTTGGACTACAAGCAGATACAACCAGTCCATCCTAAAAGAGATCAGTCCTGGGTGTTCATTGGAAGGACTGATATTGAAGCTGAAACTCCAATGCTTTGGCCACTTGATGTGAAGAACTGACTCATTGGAAAAGACCTGGATGCTGGGAAAGCTTGAGGGCAGAAAGAGAAGGGGACGACAGAGGATGAGATGGTTGGATGGCATCACCGACTCAATGGACATGGGTTTGGGTAGACTCTGGGAGTTGGTGATGGACAGAGAGGCCTGGCATCCTGCAGTTCATGGGATCACAAAGAGTCGGACGCGACTGAGCGACTGAACTGAACTGAGCTGTCTCTGTGTCACCTTTTGGTAATTCTCACAATATTTCAGACTTTTTCATTTTTATAATGTTTTTCATGGTGACCTGTGACTAGTGATCTTGGATGGTAGTGTGGCAGAAAGATTATTACGATTCACAGAAGGCTCTAATGGTGGTTAGCATTTTTTGGCAATGAAGTATTTTTTAATGAAGTTATGCACAGTGCTTTGTTAGACATAATGGTCTTGCAGAGATAATAGACTACAGTGCAATGTAAATACAATTTTATATGCAATGGGAAACCAAAAAGTGTGTGACTCACTTTATTGTAATATTTGCTTTGCTGTGATGGTCTGAAAGACTCGCAGTATCTCTGGGGTATGCCTGTACACCAGAGATTCACTAGCTGATGTTTTAGTTACTTTCACATGTCCATTGGCCCATTGTTTACCATTTATTGTGTGCGTGTTCATTCGCTTCAGTCATGTCCAACTCTTTGGGACCCCATGGACCGCAGCCTGCCAGGTGTCTCTGCCTGTGGGATTCTCTCAGCAAGAATACTGGTGTGGGTTACTATGCCCTCCTTCAGGAGAGCTTCCTGACCCAGGGATCAAACCCACACCTCTTGCATTACATAAGTATTCTTTACCACTGAGCCTCTGGGGAAGCCCTTACCCTTTATTGCATGCTAAGTCACTTCAGTTGTGTCTGACTCTTTCTAAACCTGTGGACTGTAGCCCGCCAGGCTCCTCTGTCCATGGGATTCTCCAGGCAAGAATACTGGAGTGGGTTGCCGTGCCCTTACCCTTTATTAGTAGCTACTTATTACCAGGATTATGATGGAGAGCACTAATGAAGTGGGCCTCTACTCCCAGCAATAATGAGTAACAAGTTTGTTGATAAAGTAGGGTTGATTGGCTTCCATAAGAAATATTTGAAAGCAGTTAATCACTCACCTTTTCAGGTCAGCTTGAGATAGAGGAAACTTTGTCCTCTCATAAAACATGTAGAAATCAGCTCTTCATGATATCCAGAATGCCAGAAAGAATAAACCTCAGTTCATTTTGGTTTTGTTTTCACTTGATCAGCCATGAGTTGTTTCCAGACTTCAGAGAGCCAGTCTTGGATTTATCCCACTGTGATCCTCTGCCTGTTTGGATTTTTCTCCATGATGAGACCCTCAGAACCCTTTCTTATGGTGTATTTATCTGGACCAGATAAAAACCTGACCAGTGCAGAGGTGAGTTAATATCCATACGAACCTTAATGTTGTTTAATCTTACAGGACTTACACAAGGACATAGAGTCAGGGTGTCATTCAACTGGAAATAAGATTAATACACTGATCTCAGTGAATCCCATTTTCATGGTATTTGTTATTTTATAGAACTGTTCAAACCACTCTTCGCTCCTCACACTTGCAAAGATGGGAAACCTAAACACATCACATGTATAATAAATATTTTCACTTTTACAGAGTTCTAACATTAGACTTAATGCATGGGAACATGTCAAGTCTCATTGATTCTGTTACACTTATCCTAAAATACAGTCACTGCCAGGCACGGGATCTAGTCCTAATAAACTTTTAATTTGCTGGGGTATAAGCAGAATATATTTTTTTTAATTGTAGCATTTCTTTGAAAGTGTTGAGAGTTAGTTACTCAGTCGTGTCCAACTCTTTGCCACCCCATGGACTGTAGCCCACCCAGCTTCTCTGTCCATGGAATTCTCCAAGCAAGAATACTGGAGTAGGTTGCCATTCCCTTCTCCAGGGGATCTTCCCTACCCAGGGATTGAACCCAGGTCTCCTGCATTGCAGGCAGATTCTTCACTATCTGAGCCACCAGTGAAGCCTTTCCTTAGGACACTTAATTTTGAAAAACTGTTTATCAGCAGATGAGACATTAACAGTTTATCTCCCAGCTTTATCTTCCCTGGAAGTCCCAATTCTCTAATTCAAAAGGTCCGCCGCTTTTTTTTTTTTTATAACAAGGAAGTGCCCTGACCCAGCTGAAGAATTACCCTAGGCTAGTTCTGTAGTCTCCAGTCCTAGCTAAGAAGACACTGCAGATTGTGAGGCTTCACTTGAAAGGGTCATTGATGCTGCTTTATTTGGTGATGAGGCAATAAGGACAGAAGGGCAAGTTTATTCTGCTGCACTGTAAATCACTTAGGGGCAGGTCTGTTTCAGAGTTTCCGAGACAGGAACGTGACTGTTAAGACAAAGCAGACCACAGACAGAGGTCCAGAATCGGCCAGCGAACCCCAAGCCTCTACTTCTGCAACCATTATGGACCAGTGAAAAAGTGTTAGTCGCTCAGTCATGGCCGACTCTTTGCAGTCCAATGGACTGTAGCCTGCCAGGCTCCTCTGTCCGTGGAATTCTCTGGCAAGAGTACTGGAGTGGGTTGCCATGCCCTTCTCCAGGGAATCTTGCTGACCCAGGTCTCCCACATTGCAGGCAGATTCTTTACTGTATGAGCCACCAGGGAGCTGCTGTGGACTAGCTAGACTGCAAAGGTGCAGCCCAGTCCCACTAGCCTTTCAAATCACTGAACTTCCCCTCTTGTCACTGACACGGGAACCCATTGAGGTTGCTGGAGGAAGCAGAGGGGCACAGAAGAGAGGCTGCTGTGGCTGACCTACACCTGTACCCACCATGCCCCAAAGACCAACAACTTCCTCAGTGCTTTCCATGAATGAACAGTGAGGTCCCCTGCATTTCTGACTAAATCCACGAGATAACTCATATTATGCTGAGACCGAGAATTGAGTAAACAGATAAATCAACAGAACTGAAGAGAAACGGGGTTGGAAGCCCATACAATTTGTCCAGGAAGGAGACAAAATGCGTTACTGTTCCCACATCGTAATTCTGCCGGGTGATTTACTCTTTGCTGTCTTCCTGTGTGTGTTCATTCAGACTTGCACGGGCTATTTTTTTGCCATGATAGTGAATCAACACAAAGATAAAGGTTGCTGAATTCTTCTAACGCTGTAGCTGCTTTATGAAGTGTTGTTAATCTTCAGGCAAGACAAGGATAGTATTTTTTTTAATAGCCTGAAAAGCCCACAAGTCTGTTGAACAATTTTTAACTAGTTTGCAGGCATATCTCAGAGACATTACTTGGTTACAGACACAGTAAAGCAAACAATGCAATAAAGTGAGTCACATGAATTTTTTTTATTTCCAAGTGCATAAAACAGTTACATTTATACCATACTAATCCCTGGTGGCTCAGACAGTGGAGAATCCTCCTGCAATTCAGGAGACCTGGGTTCGATCCCTGGGTCCGATCCCTGGGTCAGGAAGATCCCCTGGAGAAGGGAATGATTACCCACTCTAGTATTCTTACTGGATAATTCCATGGACAGAAGAACCTGGTGGGCTACAGACCATGGGGTTGCAGAGTTGGACATGACTGAGCAAGTAATGGTCTCAGCTGAGCATGACTTTCGCTCAAAGACTATTAAATATGCAATAGCATTATGCCAAAAAATAGTATATACCTTAATTGAAAAATATTTTATTGCTAAAAAAATGCCAAAATAATTACAATAGTAACATCAAAGATCACTGATCATAGATTCCATAACAAACATAATAACAATGGAAAAGCTTTAAATATTGCAAGAACTACCAAAATATGACCAAACTAAACTAAATAAAATGAGCAAATGCTGCTGGAAAAATGGCACCAATAGTCTTGCCCAATGCAGGTTGCCACAAACCTTTAATTTGTAAAAAATAAATGAATAAAAAGAACAAAAAGTAAAAAGCACAGTATCTGCAAAACACAATAAAATGAGGTATGCCTGGACTCTAGTGTGTATACAGTTAGTATAGTTCACATTGGGCTTCCCTGGTGGCTCAGTGGAAAAGAAACTACTTGCCAGCACAGAAGATGCAGGTTCGATCCCTGGGTCAGGAAGATCCCCTGGAGAAGGACATGGCAACCCATTCCACTATTCTTGCCTCAGAAATCCCATGGATAAGAAGAGCCTGGCGGACTACAGTCCATAGGGTCTTGAAAGAGTCGGACGTGACTTGGCAACTAACCCACAAAGTTCCGATTGCACGGGAAGCTGATGTATTCTTGTATTGAAATGCATGTAGATGTATAAAGTGGGTTTTTGAGGGGGTGGGGGAGTTCTCCTTTCCTAGGGTTTCCTTGAAAATCAGTTTTCTATTCTGTTTTCTCGTCATATGAAGATACCCTATCTAATCAGGGCTTCCCTGCTGGCTCAGATGGTAAAGAATCTGCCTGCAATGCAGGAGACCTGGGTTCAATCCCTGGGTTGGGAAGATCTCCTGAAGGAGGGTGTGGGACCCTTCTCCAGTATTCTTGTCTGGAAAATCCCCACAGACAGAGGAACCTGGCGGGCTACAGTCCATGGGGGTCACAAAGAGTCAGATACAACTGAGCAACTAAGCACAGCACCCTATCTGATTAGATACAAAGTTTTATATTGGGCAAGCCACATGGATCAACACTTTAGTAATACACAAGTCTGAGAAAGGTAACCCTCCTCACTTCCCAGTGCTTCGTGGTCACAGAATCCATTTTCCACCTCTGCAGCTCACAAATGAGATCTTCCCCGTGTGGACCTACTCTTACCTGGCACTACTGCTTCCAGTCTTTGTCCTCACGGATTATGTCCGCTACAAGCCAGTCATCATCCTCCAGGGCATTAGCTTCATCATCTGCTGGCTGCTGCTCTTGTTTGGCCAAGGAGTCAGGACCATGCAGGTGCTGGAATTCTTCTATGGGATGGTCACCGCCACTGAGGTGGCATACTATGCCTACATTTACAGCGTGGTCAGCCCGGAGCACTACCAGAAGGTGAGCGGCTACTGCAGGAGTGTCACGCTGGTGGCCTACACGGCGGCCTCCGTGCTGGCCCAGCTCTTGGTATCCCTGGCCGGCCTGTCCTACTTTTACCTCAACGTCATATCCTTGGCCTCTGTCTCCGTGGCCTTCCTCTTCTCACTTTTCCTACCCATGCCTAAGAAGAGCATGTTTTTTCATGCAAAACCCAGCCAAGAAGCCCTTCCAAAGCCACCAGGAACGGACGCTGTCTCAGAGGAACCTCAAAAGAATCACAAACCAGTGGGAAAAGTAGTGTTCACTGATTCAGGGAACCCAGATGATGGCCAGGTGACCAACCCAAAGCCAGGAAATGTAGCTCTGAGAGTTTTTGTGCAGTGGTTACAAGATTTGAAGCAGTGTTACTCCTCAAAACATCTTTTTTATTGGTCCCTATGGTGGGCTTTTTCCACAGCAGGTTATAACCAGGTTTTGAACTATGTTCAAGTCCTGTGGGATTACAAAGCACCATCCCAGAGTTCAGTATATAATGGAGCAGTAGAAGCTATTGCAACCTTTGGAGGTAAGTAAACATTGATCTATCTTCCTTTCTTGCCCAATCCCCACCCCCTCCACCCCTGCAAACTAAATTCATTTCTCCAGTTGCTGAATTCTCCACAGTGGTAAATTAAGTCTGTTCAGAAGGCATATTAACCATTTTCAGAAATAGAAGGCAATGGGGGAAAAAGACACGACATTTCTGTTTAATGTGTTACAGAAAACTCAAGAGTTCAGGATTCAACACCAAGTGATTACATTCTAACCAGATTCCTAAAATTCCGTTTCCTCATCAAGAAAAGTGTTAATAGTGCCCTCTTTTCTTTCAGGATTGTTTTTAATATCAAAAAGAAAATGGACATTGTGTATTAATATATAAACAAGGTGTTCTGTTATCTTAGAAAATGAACTGAAATAGTAAGACTTCCAAATTTTCACTGGAAGGGTTTTTGTTAATAAAGAATTTGATTTAGCTAGTCCCGGTCTTTAAGCTATTCCAGGTTCTACACCACACATTTCCAAAATTAGCTTTCTTACGAGATTGAAATCAGAAGTGGAAGGTATTTGAGAGTCAAGATTCTAATATCAGAAGTCTGCCTTTGAAGTTCACTCTGCAATAAATATTTATATCCTGGTTAACAGAAACTTAAATTCAGCTAAGACTTTGAAGATATTTTCTAGGAAGTAGGAGATTTCCACACCCTCCTTTACAAAAAAGTTTCAGAAACTTCATGTGGCATCCATTGTACTATTGTTTCCCTTTTAAGAAGACTTACATTTAAACTCTTAGAAACCAGGGCAGTCTTGGAATTGGTTCACTGAAATTATTTATTCCACATTTCAAGTTCTGAGAAGAAAAGTAATTTTATTTCTTTTGTAGTAATGGTTCTTGCCTACATCACATATGGAAAAGTTAGTCAAATCTCAGTAATTCAAAACATAAATACCTCTCACTTCCTTAAAGAGAACTATAATTACTAACCCTAATTTCTGTCAATTACTCAATCTCTTAAATTCTGTAACTTGTTCACCTCAAACCTGAAGTAGATTAAGCCAAATCTTGAAGACACTGGGATGGAGATTAGAAGAAAGATGAAGATTAGTACTAATGACTAAAACTTACTACCCAGTGCAATATATCTGTAACATATTGCTGAGAAAAACAACAAAGAAAGGCATATATGAACAGGCTAAGTGTACTGCCAGAACAATTGTTTCATCTTTATCTATCCCTGCCCTGAGCTTGTTATATTAAGCAACTGAGTTTATGTATCTTTTTTCCCCCCTCTGATGATTAGGAACCTTTCTGGTCCCTCTGGAACCTTTCTGATGCATAGAACAGTGTTTGGCATATAGTTGATGCTAATTTAAAATGTGACAACTAAATGTTTGAAAGAATAGAAATTAAAGAGTAGCCAAGGGAAAACATGCTTGAGAAGTGGATAAATCCCCATTTAGGCAGGTCACATTATTTTCACAAATTGTGTAAGTAATATATTCCTCTTTCAGAATTGCCTGAAACCTGAATTCTTAAGACAGCATGTTAACATTTCACTGGATGTGTTGGGTCTTCCTTAATGTTTCTTCTGTAGGGGCCCTGGCTGCCTTTGCGGTGGGTTATGTGAAAGTCAACTGGGATCTTCTGGGAGAGTTGGCTCTGGCCATCTTCTCAGTTGTCAATGCAGGCTCTCTGTTTCTCATGCATTACACGACCAACATATGGGCGTGCTACACTGGCTATTTGATATTCAAGACTGTCTACATGCTCCTTATCACCATAGCAGTGTAAGTATTACTTAGCATTTCTTCTCACTCCTGAAACAATACCATGTTCTCTTTTCTGTATTCCTGTAATTCCATTGAGAACTTTGGAAGGATTTTAATCAATGCAATAGTAAATGTTGACTACTTCATATTAAATTAGGCACAGTTAAGCCATCTTTTCATTCAGTTGTTTATCCATTGAATATTGCTGATATTAGTCAGCAAGGAAAAATGTTTTGTAAGTTCATAAACCAAAGGCATGTTACAGTGTCATTTATAATTTTTATTTCAAGCAATTTTCCGGTTTGCATAGTATGATGGAATTTGATTTGTGATTGAGATTTCGTCTCTAATTTCGCTTGGTTGCTAAAGCAATTCCAGGCATATACTTTTGTATGAAACAAAATATTCTCAGCCCGTCATAACAAGTTGGCTACTGAAAAAAAAGTAAATGCAAAAATCACGGGAAACTATAAATCCCAGTGATTTTTTTAATGATTAAAAGAATTTGGTTCCATATTTAAGTGCAGAGAAAGTTGAGTGTAGGAAATATGATTTGGTTTCACTGAAAGAGATAAGAAACATTTGAATTTCCAACACATGAAAGAAGTAGTATGAAATTTTAGGTTTTAATCTGTGAAAAATGCTTGATAAGTAATTGACAAAACACAGAAATATAAAGACCCTGAGAAAAGATCATGAAACATAGGAAAGAGATGAAATTTGTGGCATGCTCTTTTTTTTTTTTTCCCACTGAACGGAATCAGGTTAATGTATCAAACTCATGTGTCTTGAGGTTTTTTTAATGTATTTTGTTAAGGTAGAATGACATTATTTCTTTTCATTTCAGGACTATTCAGAACCCAAAGCCTTTTACCTTCATTCCAAGGAAGAACTGCAAATATCATATATTTGCCAGCCTTTCAAAAGTGTTCTGTAATAAGACTTCAAAATTTATATAATTATTAAAAAAAAAAAAGTTAGTTATAGATTCACTCAGTTATACCACCAGTCATGGTTTGGATCTTCCAAAGAACAGTTCACCTACAAAACTTTAAAACTGCCGATAGAGTCAACAATAAAATGAATAGCTGTCCAAAAAATTCCTTAGGTCGGATATTGCTGATTTTCATAAAAAGTACACTGTGAAACAGTATCTAAGATCAGATAGCCTGCCATATTCTCAAGTTATGAGAACTAGAACATTTAGGTTTAATTTCCGAAAGTATTAAATTGGATAGGAGCAATTTTGCCGTATTTCCTGTAACTACATTTTAATTCAGCCTTTAAGTATGTATATGTTTTTTCTCTGCTCTGCCTGTTTGTCTATACTGGAGGAGATTTAGACCAAAAGTGTTGTTAGTAAGACACTTTCTCTTCAGTCTCTGTCTTTTAAAGATAAGAATCCCATGTATGTTCATGTTTTAAAAGTTATTATGTGTTGAATGACAGGTTTCAGATCGCTGTTAATCTGAGTGTGGAACGCTATGCCCTGGTGTTTGGAATCAACACCTTCATTGCCCTGGTGATTCAGACTATTATAACTGTAATCGTAGTAGATCAGGGAGGACTGGGGCTTCCAATCAGCATTCAGGTATGTTGCAATACTTCCACTTACCTATTCATGTAATTGGGGGAACGTAGAATGAAAGGGCGTTGTTCAGCCTAACCACTGCCAGTATTTAATGTCTTGAATTCCTTGGCTAGGCAAATTTTAAAATAAGCCATTCCTTTAATTGCCAACTGTAAAATCAAGCAGAGTTTGAGCAGTAATCATTATAGGTTAGCATTCGCTTTGGCTCCTAAAGCCCCATCAAGTGGCGCTTACCGTTGTGTCCCCCTTATGCCTCCTCCTCCTCCCGTGGTCTAGGGCCCAGGTTTACTAAGATGCCACTGGGGAGGAGCACATGCTTACCGAGTCTACTTCCCTTTTCCCTTTAGCACTGAGAGACTTAAAATTACACCAGCATCATGTTTTACATATGGTTCCGAAATAAAGGGGATAAGGCAGGTGAAAAATAACCTGTGTTTATAATCCATTCCTGGAGACACTACATATGCACTGTTCTCCAAAAATGGACACATACATCAGTGGGATTTAGTGTTTTTGTTTTTTACCATTAGTGGTATCTGCTAGAATTTAACCCAAGCAATCTTGACTGTAGAGCCCACACTCTTAGTTACTGCATAGCTTATCCTTTCACACCTGGTTCTTCTAAAAGGGGAGAAGGAAGTTTTATGCAAATCTAAAAGATCTGTATTAAGACCCTAAGTCTCAGTAACCCCATAATCCAAGTAAATCAAGTAAATACACAAGCATCGCTGTGTATTATTAAGGACAGTCATATTTCATGTGTGTCTAATTCACTCTATTTGTTTTTCTCTAGTTTTTAGTTTATGGAAGTTACTTTGCAGCCATTGCTGGCATTTTCCTAATGAGAAGCATATACATTATCTACTCAGCCGCATGCCGAAAGAGAGTACAGAACTCTGCTGTTACAAGTCAGAACCAATATAGGCCACACCCAGAGGAACCAAAGAACGTCTAATGAGCAAAGCTCTAACCTCTGTCAAACGCTGCAGCCTCTGAGCAAGGACTCTGCTGCAGGTCACACTCACATATATACTGAGTGTCGTATCTTAACACCCTTCACAGGTCTAGATTCCAACGAACATTTTCAAAACCAGGGAAGGTCAGCTTTGGACTAGCTGTGCCCAACTGACCTGGATGCAGCTGACCAGGGCTATCATCTCAATTCAACAACCCATGTCGGGGAACTCCAATGAATAGCCATGACTGGAAAATTCTGGTTTTGATTGCTTACAAGGATACGCACATGGTGTGGAAACAAACCGTGAAAAAAACCCAGTCATCCTTAAGTTGATGTTCCCCCGCTGTGAACAAAAATACTAACTGAAGTGACCTTGTTCCTTTATTAGATATTTGTTTTATTTTACCAAAATAGGCAACACAATGGACACTTTTTGTCACATGAACCATTGTCCTTCTTCCATTAAATATATTTCTTTAAAACATACAGTTCCTTGAGAAAATTGTAAGACTTGGTCCCATTTGTAAGGACTCCTTTTCTCTCCTGAGAACACAGTATTATTCACAAGCTATTATTTGTTAATATCACCGCTTAATTTTTTTCAAGATGACTTCTCACTTTGTGCTCTGCTGAGCTTTGTTGTTGAACCTCTACCTCAGGAGTAGCTTCAGACACTCCTGTGTGGCCACAGAATGACATTCATGCCAATTTCCAGTGGTCCCAAGAGAGGCAATAAACTTACTCCTGTTGTGACTCCTGAAGACGGAAATGGCAACCCACTCCAGTATTCTTGCCTGGAGAATCCCATGGACAGAGGAACCTGGTAGGCTGCAGTCCATGGGGTCACAAAGATTCAGACACAACTGAGCGACTGTCACTTATCACTCACTATCTTGACTCCAGAGAGGTGTGTTAATATCATGTCAGTGTGATGTCTGCCTAAAACAGAAAAACCTAAATAGACATTTTAGGGATTTCTAGAAGTATTTGTAAATAAGAAAATCTAATTTTTAGATGGGAGAAATTGTGCTAAATAAAATAAATGTGTGCAAAAAAAGAGCCTTTCTCATTTTTTGATGAATTGTGCTGAAAAATGTCTTGAGTTTGCATGTCCTTTGAAACTTCAACAACAGTCCCATTGAACAATCTGCCACTGGGAATAAAGAATGCTGATTCAATATTTGTCTTTCCAATAGACTTTTCTCCAAATCTCCAAATTCAGTCACTGGATGAAAAATTAAAATTCAGTCCAAAAATCAATATACTTGCTTAGTGGAGAAAGCTAATACATAATTATATCAAAAGCAAGGAAAGAATGACCACTGTTGTCCTTCTTGGTTATTGTAGTGAAGATGTTAGTCAACACAGATAACGAAAAGTCAAAAATTGGAAAGAAGGGGAACTCCCTGGGGGTCCGGTGGTTAGGTCTCTGCACTTTCACTGCCGAGGGCCCAGGTTTGACCCCTGATCTGGGAACTAAGATCCCACAAGCTGTGCAGCATGCCGTAAAACAAACAAAAAAAAAAAATTGAAAAGAAGGAGGAAAGACTATCACAATTTCAGAGGCTATAGATATGCATCCAAGAGACTCAAATAAAAACAAATAGTAGTAGAGAAAGTAAGTGTATAGAAATCAAGAGTTTTTGTGATACAACAACCATTTAGAAGATACATGTGAGGAAAAGGCCACCATTTATAGTAGAATAAAAATAAAATACCTAAGATTACATTAATCTAACAATTCAATAAGTGTGTAAGACATATAGAATATGCTTGAAACACTTGAAAATTACTTAACAATACCTAAACATATGGAGTCACCTACCTTGTTCTTGACTAGTAAGAAAAATACATATAAAGGCATTAGGCTTCCTAAATAATTTATATGGTAAATCCTATCCTAGAGGGAAAAAATACCTTTTTTAACTAGTATAGGTGATTCTAAATTTATTTGGAAGTTAACAAAGAAGAACCAATAGAATGGTTTTTTAAGTGGAAAATGAGATTAAATTATTTGCAAAGAATAAAATCTAGCTCTAAAATCTTAACTACAGTAACATAATCAGCATGAAGAGACAGTTTGAATTAGTGCCTAATTCATATGAGAATTTATTATAAAAATAGCATTTCAGCATAGGAGTGAGCCCAGGACAGGAAGACATTGTCTTGAGGAGCCAACGGCAGACTCAGGATATTTGGAGTCAGCAGAAGTAAGCTCACATAGGTTATCAGGTCCATCTAAGAGGTACAAAGTCAGAGCACAGAAAGTAAAGACACATGAACGCTTTTAAGTTACAAATGGTTGCTCAAACTCCTGCTACTGCTGTAGCTTCCTCCAACTACTATTTGGGGCCCCTGGATAAGATATCCTCAATATGAGGATTAGGAGAATATGTTGCCTCACCAATTTAGGGACAACGCCCCTTGTCAGCTCAAAAGTAGTTATGGAACGAGAACGACGCCCCTTTTCCCTAGACAACATAATTCTCCTAAAAGAAAAGGGGGGAATGAGAGAGTCATTTCCTAGGCAGGTTGATAAGGAGTCTAGGGGTCCCCAAGGAGAGAGGGGTCTGGAATTCTCAAGGAGAAAAAAAGGACAAACTTTTTTTCTTTCTCCACATTCCTTAGGATTATATAACAATAATGTATCCTGCTTAAAGACAATCTCTAGATTAAACCTTCTGGCTAATTCTGTTATCTTAAAATGTAAATTATGGGAGTAGGTCTGGTGAGGTCTTTATAACCTCCAGACATTGTTTAGATTCATTAGAGAGTATATAACTTCATTGCTAACACTGGCAAGCGGGTACTCTTTCTGCCCCCTTCTAATGCCTATGTCAGAAGCTTTCTCTATCTCCTTTATACTTTAATAAAACTTTATTACACACACACACACAAAAATAGCATTTCATACAAGAAGAAACATGAATATTTAATAATATTGAAATTATTCTTTTCAAAGGTAAAACTAAGTTGGACTAGAATAACTACCAATATGTAATGAATGTATTTATGTATCAATAGGCAAATATGAAAAATGAAACTGCAAAACTACCGGAAGAAAACATGTAAAACTTACTTTATAACTTTAAACCTTTCTAAAGTAACAGAAAATCTGGAAGTCATAAAAAAGTGAAACTAACCTTAGGCATGAAAAGTAAAGCAATATAAGCAAAGCCAAAAGACAGCTGATAATCTGGAAGAAATACTGCAATTCATCAAAGCTACTTTTCCTAATTTATATAGAACCAATACGAATTGATAAGAAGTCAAAAACCTGAGGAAAAAATGGGCAAAGAATGTGAACAGGGAATTCAGAGAAAGAAAAATATAAATGACTCAGATATATGAAAAAAATGCTTAAATTAACTCATAAGAGAAATGCATATTAAAAGTACAGTGAAGCTCCAAAATGGCAATCCATTCCAGCACTCTTGCCTGGAAAATCCCATGGGTGGAGGAGCCTGATAGGCTACAGTCCATGGGGTCGCAAAGAGTTGAACACGACTGAGCGACTTCACTTTCAGAGTAGAAAGTAATCTAAATGTGTGATAATAGAATTTGTTCTCTGGGAATGGGTCAATGGCAGTCTTGAAGATTCTTGGTGAGAGTGTACATTGTCTTCATGGCTAGGAAGGAAAATTCAGGATTTTCAAAATTACAAATGTGTTTATCTTTCCACCTATAGATTTGTCTGATAGAAATATGTATTACTGATATACTTGCATGCCTGGGAACTGACTTGTGTAAATGTATTTCATTAGAGCAAAATTTCAAGGCACGAAGGATTGGAAGCTATTTAAACTTCATTAAAAGGGGAGAAGGGAAGTGTATTATGGGACACCAGTATATTCACTTGTAATAATATTAACTAGATTAAAAAAGGAGGAATATCTTTTCATTGTGATAAAGGGCTCGGAAGTGTATTATGGGACACCAGTATATTCACCTGTAATAATATTAACTAGATTAAAAAAAGGAGGAATATCTTCATTGTGATAAAGGGCTCTAAATATATTATTACTATTTAGCAAATAATGATAAATTATTGTTAAGTGAAGAAAAATCAAATGACAAAATAGTAATGAATGCAATAGCTCATCATTCATGTGAAAGTAAGGAGAAAAATAACTACATTGGCTTATATACACATACAACTTTTCTGGAAAGATTAGAAAAAGCTGATAATAATCTTTCCCTGCTGTGGGGTAATGGGAACCCGCAGGAGTTGTCATCTCGTCATGTTTTTTGATGTTTGCACCCTCAAGTTAAAATATTAATTTTCCAGAAAAGCATTTAACTTCTTGGGAAATAAATTAGCATGGATGAATAATGAGCTAGAATTTTTCAATTATTTCTATATAACCATTTCAGTGTTTTTACATTTTGGGCAATATGCAAGGTTTACAAAATGTACATTCATTAATCAAAGGAACAAACACACAAGAAAAATTGAGTATTTTTTCAACAGAAAATTTTATTTGGTATCTCAATAAAGAGAAAGGTTACTACTTTTTTGAATTGAAACATAAGTTTGCTTGGTAAAGATGTAGGATTTTGTGACTGATAAGTACACCTTATGGAGAAAAATTTTTAATGTTTTGCTTTGTACACGGAATGACTCAGAAACAACAACAGAAATGGAACTCATAGACAAATAACAGAAACAAGGAGGAAGAAATAGCAAAAGAATAGCCTTTTCTGAGAAGGAAAAAAAATGGTTCTGGTTCTAGCATTTTGGTTTGCTCTCTGCCTGTATTTAGTCCTTGACGAAGGTGAAATATGTTGCTCTAGTTGAGAAACTTGTCACAGAAGAGGCACTTCTGGCAGATAAGCAGGGTCACAGGGCCTGAGGAAGAGGCATACAGGTAACAGAAGTGAATATATCCAAAGGAAGGTGGCAGGCGGCTGGGAGGCCTGGGCCCCAGAGGCCCTGCAAGTTCACCGCTGCCAGAGAGAGTCAGGCTGGGGCTGTGTCATCGGGGAAGGACCACTGGGTCCTGACTGGGGCCAGGGAACAGCTTTGACTCCAGTATGCGTCATTTAGCTTTATTCCATTACCACAACCACAGACTATATCTAAACCTCCCTATTGTCTTGTAAGTGTTCACCAAGGTGTGGCAGGTTGACTTAGGTGAGGAGATGTGTATTGCTCAGAGCAGATCATGACAGCCTCTAGACACACAGTTGAAAATTCATGTCTTTTGACAATGACTAAATCAAAGGCAGAAACAATTACTAAATCAATTATTAACACTCATTGTCTCAATACAATGAAAGTCAGAAGACAGTAGAAGATAACTGTCAACTGAGAACTGTACCCCAAAGAAACTTCCTTTCACATTTTTTTATCACAGGGAAGAAGGATATCCCCTGTATTGGACAGCATTCATTTGCAAGTTTACAGATAAGAATTATTTTCTGTCTCTTTCAGTTATCTACAATGTTCACCTCTGTGAAATAGCCCACCTGGCCGTAAAAGGCTAGAATCAGGTCACTGGAATCTAGATAATGTCTCTAGAATCTAGATAATGTCTAGTTTTCCACTGATGCACAAAGTCTTCCCTATGTATCAACATACCTCATATTCAACAGAAAAGTAAAACAGCAAGATAAAAACAATATTCTAAGACCACCATTCTGTGTCACTTTACTTCTGCAGAGGCTGGAAAAACATCACCTGAGGTGGGACAGGCTAGTGGGGAGGGGAGTATCCTGCCAGCAGTGACTTTGGGCTGGAGGCTATCCTGGGAATCTTTTCTAAATCTATGCGCCTAGGACTTCAGGTCACTGAGCACAACATTCTAAAAACATTCTGAATTTGGTTTCTTTGATCACATCAGTCTAGGAGAAATCTTGGTTTATGATTTTTTTTTCCTTATTTCCAAGAAGAACTAGATCCAAGAATGGAATTTTGTGTGACTTTACAAAAGAAGCTGGCTTCAGCAAGGTGTAGGCTTCAGTGTCCAGACCCTGACATTTTAGCAGTGGAAGGTGGTAACTCTGGGGCTGTCTCAGAAACTGGGAGGCCAGAGGTACTGGGAGCAGGAGAAGAAGAAATCAGAACTCATCCAGAAAGTAGTCAAAACAGACAGAAATGAGAAAAGGAAACTGCTCCAACCTCCCATTTTCCTTGACGACAGAGAGGGCAATTGGGTGATTTGACATGGTATTCTGATGCAGTTTCAGGGAGGTTTGTGTTTGTGCAGTCAAACTGCCCAGCTTCCCACATCCATGTACTGCATGACTTGGGGACACTTGTCTGCACCTCAGTGTTCTCACCTACAAAATGGGAACAAGAATGGTGTTAGGTTGCAAGAGTGTTGTGAGGATTAAATGGGTTAAGACATACATGTCACTTACCCACAGGGCTCAGGACACAGGGCAGGGTAAGTCTTGGCTAGTATTACTGTTAATAATTATTTTTCTAAACGTGAGATGTTCAGGTATATAAGTTTCCTTGAGTTGCCCGAGTTTTGATTCAGAGATCACATCATTAGCATTTTTCTAAGTAGAAATTTCAAGTATCTCAGGATACTGAGTAATTACCTAGCAGAGCAGTAGCTTGGGTTTCGGAAACTACGGTTACTGAACTACTAGGAAAAATAAAGGTCTTGAAAAGAGACAGTCTGTATGAGGCTGAAAATACTGAATTGTCCTGGAGGAGGTCCCTTCAGAAGTAAAACATTTTATGTACTATTAATTAATGGAGTGGGCTTCCCTGGTGGCTCAGTGGTAAAGAATCTGCCTCCCAATGCAGGAAATGAAGATTTGATCCCTGGGTTGGGAAGATCCCCTGGAGAAGAAAATAGCAACCCACTCCCGTATTCTCACCTGGAAAATCCCATAGACAGAGGAGCCTGGCAGGCTTCAGTCTATGGGGTCACAAAGAGTTGGACATGACTGAGCAAGTAAACCACAGCAACAATTAATGAAGTGCTTGATATGAACCAGGCATTGTTCTAGTCCTGCATTAATTAGAAGGCTTAAAAAAAAAAAAAAAAAACCCTCCATTTTCCTATTTTCAGCAGAGAAATAGAAATTAAACACTCTTTTTTCTTACTTTAGCGTGTGCTTCTGCTCCATCTGGACCAAATTAGATCTTGGACCAGATTAGATCTTGGCCCAGATTAAAACATCATATGATAGTTTTATCTAAATGGATAAAGGATTTTCCCTGCTTTAACACTAGGAGTAAATTTAAGAAATTTATTTTATTTGACTGTATATGAAATTCAGCTAAATCCTTAAACTTCCATTTCCAGGTATCCAATATTGGTAGACCCTACCCTCAACCCCCGATCTATAACTTTATAGTCAGAGTTTGTTTCTGGGGACAAGTACAGAAAAATAGTAGGTATAGCCAGGACATGGAAGCAACCTAGATGTCCATCGACAGATGAATGGATAAAGAAGTTGTGGTACATTTACACAATGAAATATTACTTAGCCAAAACAGGAACAAATTTGAGCCAGTTGTAGTGAGGTGGATGAACTTAGAGCCTCTTATACTGAGTGAAGTTAGTCAGAAAAACCGGTTGGATGGCATCACCTACTTGAAGGACAGGGAGGCCTGGCATGCTGCAGTCCATGGGGTCGCAGAGAGTCGGACATGACTGAGCGACTGGACAACAAGTCAGAAAGAGAAAAACAAGTATCTTAACGCATATATGTGGAATCTAGAGAAATGGTACCGATGAACTTAGGAGAGAACAGACCTGTGGGCACAGTGGGGAAGGTATTGAGAAAGCAGCACTGACACATATACACCATCATATGTAAAAGAGATGGTGGCAAGTTGCTAAATAACACAGGGAGCCCAGCCAAGCATTTAGTGTGATGACCTAAACGGCTGGGAGGGAACGCAGGAGGGAGGCTTAAGGTACTGTGTTTGGGTTTATCTTCCAGGATGATCTAGAAAAGACGAGGGATGAATCTTGAAGGGCAAGGGAAGGCTAAAACCACCCAAAGCAAATTCTTAAGTGTATCTATGAGGATATACATCCCATGCTCTATTCTCTTCTGTGCTCTGTTGCTCAGTCGTGTCCGACTCCTTGCAACCTCACGGACTGTAGCCCACCAGGCTTCTCTGTCCATGGGATTTTTTTCAGGCAAGAATACTGGACCAAGTTACCATTTCCTTCTCCAGGGTATCTTCCTGACCCAAGGATCAAACCTGCGTCTCCTGTATCTCCTGCCTTGGCAAGTGGATTCTTTACCACCGCGCCACCAGGGAAGCCCTGTCCCCTTCTACTTTGCGCAAACTGGAATCTTGGGAAACATTGTTGTTCCTTTTTGCTTTCTCCTTGAATGTCATTTCTCTTCCAGATCTTTCAAAATGATTACGGTTGATTCTGAGGGTTTCACATCTGAGGATTCAATCAACCTCAGAGCAAAAATATTCAAAGAAAAAAATTCCAAAATTTCCTAAAAGCAAAACTTGAGTTTGCCACTTCTTGGCAACTATTTACATAATATGTACATTATTTTAGATATATAGGTACTCTAAAGATGATTTAAAGCACACAAGAGGGTGTGTGTAAGTTATAAACAAAAACTATGCCATTTTATATAGGGACTTGAGCATCTATGGCTTTTGGTACCCGAGGGAGTCCTGAAACCAATCCCCTCCAGATGGCTGTATAAGGACAACTGACCTGACCTACAAATGTCTATGGGCTTCAGGGTCATTACATAAAATCCACAGTGTTGACTGGCAAACGTCTAGCACTGAGCTACACCCACAAACAGTCAGAAGGGTGTTGGCCTGGAGCCAGCGTGTATGTTTTAAAGGAGGTGGTTCAAGAACGGGTTGGAAGAGATATAGCAGGAAAAATGGAGGGGCATGCTGATTATTGATTGCAATGAAAGGAGACAGATGTCTGCATTTTAATCCTAAAAGACCAAAATACTCTTGAGACCCTGGAAAGGGAAACTTTATCAAAGAAAATAATAGGGAAATAATGTAACCAACCTTCAAGATGGGAATTAATAAAATGTCTTGGGGAAAAAGGACAAGCATGCAGACTTTTAAAAATTCAACCCAATTAAGTGTTCCAGGAAGAAAACTGTGACTTTAAAGAAGCCTTCTGGCATAAGATTTAAATACAAAGCCTGTGAAAGAGTAAGAATGAGATGGTTCTTCTGGTCACTAACAAAACCAGGTGCTCACTTTACTCTGTAAACAAGGTTATACAGAGTTCATCGTATACTGATGCATGTACAGGAAATTGAGAAAAACGGTACTGATGAACCTATTTGCAGGGAAGGAATGGAGACGCATTTGTAAAGAACTGACTTGTGGACACAGTGGAGGAAGGAGAGTGGAATGAATGGAGAAAGTAGCATTGACATATATACACTCTCATGCGTAAAATAGATAGCTAGTGGGAAGTTGCTATATAACCCAGGGAGCCCAGCCTGGTGTTCTGTGAAGACCTGGAGGGGTGGAGTCGGGGGAGGGGAGGCAGGTTCAAGAGGGAGGGGATATATGTATAATTATGGCTGATTCACGTTGTATGGCAGAAACCAACACAATACTACTGGAGATAATTTAATATATATATATATAATTTAATATAATTAATATAATTTAATATATATTTTATAATTTAATCCAATTAAATATATACATTCGTATATATGTACGTATATATAGGCTTCTCTAGTAGCTCACCTGGTAAAGAATCTGCCTGCAATGTGGGAGACCTGGATTTGATCGCTGGGTTGGAAAGATCCCCTGGAGAAGGGAATGGCTACCCACTCCAGTATTCTGGCCTGGAGAATTCCATGGACTGTATAGTACATGGGGTCGCAGAGAGTCAGACATGACTGAGCAACTTCCACTTTCACATGTATATATATTTATATATATATAAACTAGGTGCTGGGAAAATCCAGAAACTTAAATTCTTCAAGAAGTTGCTGATATAATAACAGTGATTTATTTTTAATACAAGGACAATGCAAAGGTGAAGATTTCGTTAATCTGTGATAATGAAACTCTGACGTGGTTCTTCCTGTTTGCTAAGGATGGCAGCATGCCATGACTTGCTTTATTGCTCAATAAAGACTTGTGGCAGGTGTTATCCCATCTGCCTTATAGATGGAATATCTGAGATTATGACTGTTTGTGGCTGGCCTTTGTGTTCCAAAAGGAACACAGTACAGAGCTCCACATGCACCTTGTTAATTCCGGGTTTTCTTTTGGCTAACACCCCCTCTTTGTGTAAAGCCTTCTTTTCCTTTCAAGATCACAAAGGTAAACCCAGACGATCTTGGTTTATCTGCTGGAAGGCGCTGCTGATGAAAGACATCTTTCTTGTTTTTGCTTCAGACATTGGTTTCACCAAATGAAACCTCTCTCGCTTGATCTTAGTAGGATAAAATATAGTACATAAAATTATTCATTCCAGAGGGAAGTAAAAAACTTAGAATAGCAAAATAGACAATTTGTATGAATTCTTATTTCCACTCCTCATGAGTTAAAGAGTCATTTAAACATCATTGACCTTGTGATTTTCCATAGGTTGGAGAGGGTGTGCAATATGTACTCAAAATTATAAGCCATTAGGTGCAATAATAAAGGCAAAACATCTTTGTCACAACCTCCAAAACTCTTGTTAGTGGCATCAGCAGCAGACTGGAACAGGTCCTGGGGGATAGAAAAAGAATGGGTCTTCCCCCTTCCTGTGTCCTGATATCTCATGGACACAAGCATAAGTCTTGGTGTACATGCTCCTTACCTTTCACCCAAACTTTCAATCTAGGAACCTTTCCAGATGGGAAATTAAACATCTTATCACTAAAAGCCTGACAACTAGTAGAGGTCACCAGCGTTAAATCATAAAGGATCGCTTTGGGGGATGCGGTGCTTAAACTATTCAAAGAAGAGCTTCTGTAAATGTGCTCTGAACTGATTTCAAGAACTCATCCTCCACTTCTTATCAATTAGGATGGTACATGACCATTTAAGGACACTTATTTGAGAAGACAATCTTAAGTCAAATACCACACAGGTTCAATCTTTGGGAGTAGCCTGTAAGAACAGAGGAAGTAAACAAGCTTGTGGGTTAACCTGAAAGGAATGAGAGAAAGAAATGAGATGATAATCACGTCCTAACCCAGTAGGTAGGGAAAAAATTAAAAAAAGAGTTTAGGCTTTGCATCCTTACAGAACTGGATTCTAAACTCCATGACCCTGGGCAAGCCTCATTATCTATCCCTGAATTTCTGCTTTCTCATCCACATGGTGGAAATAATATCTACTTTACAAACTTTTCAAAGGATTAGAAACAAAGCATGGAAAACAAGTGCTATTAATATCTGCCCAAATAGGAATTAAGTAAAATATGGCAGCTGCCAGAAATGTTACTTTCATAAGCTTGTTGAAAGCATTTTTTGTTTTTGTGTTTTTGTCTGCACCATGTGGCTTGCAGGTTCTTACCTCTCTGCTCAGGGATTGAACCCTGACCCACAGCACTGAAAGCGCGGAGTCCTAACCACTGGACCACCAAGAAACTCCCAGAATTTGATTTGTTTCTTTTTTAAATTAATTAATTTATTTATTTTTGGTTGTGTTGTGTCTTCATTGCTGTGTGTGGGCTTCTCACTGAGGTGGCTTCTCTTGTGGCGGAGCATGGGCTCTAGATCTGTGGAATCTTCACGGATCAGGGATTAGACCCCTGTACCCTACATTGGCAGATGAATTCTTACCCACTGGACCACCAGGGAAGTCCCAGAAATGATTTGGTTTTACTGAAGAGTTGCATGCTTGGAGGACAAGCTAAACACTCAGAATCTCAGGAAATGTGGACAGACAGGAACAACCAGACTGAACTATGTTGCTAGAAACCATATTTATAGGCAGTTATTAAAGTTAAAGGGGCAGGGGCTTCCCTGATGACTCAGTAGTAAAAAAAAAAAAACCCACCTGCCAACGCAGGAGACATGGGTTCAATCCCTGATCCAGGAAGATCCCACGTGCTTCGGAGCAACTGAGCCCGTGTGCCACATATTGAACCTGTGCCCTAGATCCTGGGAACCGCAACTCCTAAAGCCCTCTCACCCTGGAGCCTATGCAGCACAACAAGATAAGCCACCCCAATGAGAAATAAGAGCAGCCCTCACTTGCCACAACTAGAGAAAAGCCCATGCAACAATGAAGACCCAACACAGCCAGAAATAAATAAATAAAATTTTAAAATTACTTTTAAAAAGACCCAACACAGCAAATAAACAAAAATATTTTTAAAAAATTAAAGGGACTTCCCTGGTGGTTCAGTGGTAAAGACTCTGCCTGCCAATGCAGGTGTTATAAGAGATGTAGGTTCAATCCCTGGACCAGGAAGATGCCCTGGAGTAGGAAATGGCAACCCACTCCAGTATTCTTGGCTGAAAAATCCCATGGACAAAGGAGCTTGGCAGGCTACAGTCCATGGGGTTGCAAAGAGTCAGATGCAGCTTAGCAACTGAACAACAACAAAATTAAAATTAAAGAGGTGTTAGAAGAAGACAGGTTCAGTTTCACTTCCAGGGACTTCCAGGAGGTGTGAGGGAGGTAGAAGTCTTCTGTGGGCTGACGAATGTCAGCTATTCGTATGCCTGTCTCTTTTCGACAGTGAAGCTCTGTCTCTTCACTCCGTGCAGCACTAACCCAGGACAGCATGGAGGTCTGACTCTCAGGTGGTCCTTTCTGGGAAATCTATCCAGGCAGGGACTCCAGACTGGTCCTCAGCTTGGGGGTGGGGCACATCAGAAACAGAAGAATCACAGAATAGAAGCTGAAAATTACACATAGGAAATTTTAGTACCTCCTCTTGGTAGGGCACGCCAGGATCTTCGTGAGAGACAGGGAAAGCCCTAAGTAAGGTGTAATAAATTCACCTCCCACCTTTGTGAATGTCACTGTGGTATATACCTCAGGAGGTTGCCTTTGGGAGACCTAGACCAATGGAGAGGATGAAATGCAGGGTCCCCTGGTCTGCTGCTACGAACTGTGACCACTCTCCATCAGTAAGAACAGTGCTTTGTGAGCATGCAGATTCTTGGGCTTTGAACCTGACCTATCCAGTCAGAAGCTGGAGAGATGAGACCAGGACATTTATATTTTTCCCAAGTTCCCCAAGTGAATATAATCCTAAAAGTTACTCATTACAGTCTTGGTAAATCACCTGCGTGTGCATGTGAACAGATCAAAGGATAAGGTCAGCATGTAAATACGTCAGTTGGGACAGCCACCCACACATTGGAATAAAGGTGGAGCTGGAGGAGTGCCCACATCTGAACATTTGAGAGGCAGGATTCCGGACTCAAAAGCCTCACCGACAGATCTCATAGTTGAGGTTGAAGGTCGAGGCCAATAAAATTGCTCCTTCCCAAGGCATCCTCTGATTCCTGAAAACCTCAGTACTCTGCAATCCTGGACTCTGGCCTCTCCACCCGTCCTCTCAAGAACAAAGGTCTCCAGTTGTTCTGAGCAGATGATCTGCCTGTCCCTTACCCCTGACAGAAGCACCTGCTTTGGGCACAGTGGCTGTGAAGAAAGAACCTCCCCAGAAGTCGACAACAAGCCTCCACCTCTCCCTAGACCACTACTCACTGTTTTCATCTGCCAAGACCAGTATCTGGACCACGAACACCCACACACTCATGCAGGCAAGTAAATAGTTGCTAGTTATAAAATGGAAGAAAAGACGGGGGAAGAAGGAAAAACTGGAACCAAGACAATATTGAGCAGTAACTTCACGCCAGATTCTGTGTTGGGTTCCTTACCTGCACAGATATCATTTAACTTTCACAGTCTTAGTCTAAAGTCTGTATTATGCTCCCTAATTCAAAAAAATGAGGCAACTGGGGCTCTGTAGATTTTCCATTCATTAAAAAAATATTTATTAAGCCCATACTCCACCAGATCCTTTTCTAGACACTGGGGATAGACTTGCAATCAACAAAAACACACTTACTTCGTGATGGCATGGAGCTCACAGACTAAGGGAGAACTCAGCTCCTAATACAATAGACACAATAATGAATGTAAAATCACAGACTAAAAAATTGGCTCTGTAAAAATCCCAGTTTTTCCACACAGGTGTGATCAAAGCATTTACAGGCAAGAGAGTTTAGGGCATTGGTATGATTATTACAGAAATAAAAAGGGAAAGAAAGGAGAAGCTTGGGAGATTGGAAGGAAGGGGAACAGAGGTATCTTGATGAAGTGTGAAGTGGAAGTTGTGTTGTTCAGTCGCTCAGTCATGTCCGACTCTTTGCGACTCCATGGACTGCAGCACACCAGGCTTTCCTGTCCATCACCAACTCCCAGAGCTTACTCAAACTCATGTCCATCAAGTTGGTGATGCCATCCAACCATCTCATTCTCTGCTGTCCCCTTCTCCTGCTGCCTTCAATTCCCAGCATGAGTCTTTTCTAATGAGTTGGCACTTCACATCAGGTGGCCAAAGTATTGGAGCTTCAGCTTCAGCATCAGTCCTTCCAATGAATATTCAGGGTTGATTTCCTTTAAGATTGACTGGTTTGATCTTGCTGTCCAAGGCACTCTCAAGAGTCTTCTCCAGCACCAGTGAGAGTAGTTCATCCAGTAATAAGCAAGAGGAGATGCCTGTAGTCAGAGTCAGATGACTAAATTCCTTATTAGAGGGGTAATAGGGTATGGCCACTCCAGTACTCTTGCCTGGAAAATCCCATGGACGGAGGAGCCTGGTAGGCTGCAGTCCATGGGGTCCCTAAGAGTCAGACATGACTGAGCGACTTCACTTTCACTTTCCACTTTCATGCATTGGAGAAGGAAATGGCAACCTACTCCAGTGTTCTTGCCTGGAGAATCCCAGGGACAGGGGCTG
>NW_011494640.1:7747165-7767460 GCF_000754665.1 Bison bison bison
TGGGTGACTGAGGTAGAATGCAAAAAAAAAAACAAAAAAAAAATGTCTTTAGAACTAAAGAAGTCTGGGGAACCAGAAAGACAAGATGCCTTTCATGTGGCTGTTGAAGAACTTGCACGATAACAGCAGGACTTGGGATGAAGACTTGATGCCAAAGAGGTTGATGACCAAGGAAAAAGATCAAGAAGTCAACAAATACCAGCAACTTGGAGAAGGTGGTCAAGTTAAACGAGTTTCCAGAAAATGAACATGTTAATGTTCTCCCAAGGAGTTGGGGATAGTTGTCTGGACACAACAGTAAGAAGCAAGAATAATACCAGTTAACATATGTTAAAAGCACCTCTAGAGAATGATGAAGCTGGTATTTGAATTCAAGAACCTGAAAAATCCTGGCAGCATTATTGGTCTCCTTATTAACTGGGCAAAATAACTTCCATCTCCCTTCCTCCTAAAGATCACCTGCCTGCATTTCTCCTTGATCCTAGCACCTTTTCCGATTCATCACCACCATCTCTGTTGAGGAGGCTCTCGTCCTCTCCACCCACATTCTTTTTCTGGGGAGTACCATGTTTCATGACAAGCCTTATTTCTACCCTCTTTTTAAAGTGAAATTACCTGAGGACTAACTGATTGTCACTAGCAAGTTAGTGTGAAAGTATTTATCCATAGACTTTCATCTCTCATGTATACAGGATTACTCTAGCTGATAATAGAAGCCGGGTATTTAACATGTGAGTTATTTAACACATCAAATCTATTTTCAGGCTTTCTTTTATTTTGAAGCTCCCCCCTCCACCCCGACTGCCCACACACACACACACACACACAGCTCTACTCCTCACTCCTATTACCCTATAACCTCATTCAGCACGGGAAGAGAGGGAGGGGCCTTGTGATTCAAGGAGAAAAGAGAAAACCCTCAGAGACTTAAGCATGGCTGTTGGGGAAGGTGGACCTTATCACTGTAAGTCAATTAACCTCAAAAACAACTTTGAAAGATCCTGGGCTTCTTTGTTGGGAACTCAACCTCACCCTTTACCACCACCACCACCTTCCAGGGCCCCCTCCCTCCTGCAAGGAATAAGTCTGGGAAGGTGTTTGCCTGGATTCGTTTCCCATTATGGTTGTAGATCAGTGTGTCGATCAGAGGCATTCCTGTGACGTTTGGAGAGGGGAATTTTTTACAGTGGCCAGTTTTCTCCAAGGCAATTATCTTCTCTCTCTCTTTTTTTTTTAAGAAAGCTATTGGGTTGGCCAAAAAGTTTGTTCAGGTTTTCTCGAAACATCTTACAAAAACCTAGATGAACTTTTTGGCCAACCAGCCATGAAATTGAAAGATGCTTGCTCCTTGGAAGAAAAATTTTGACCAACCTAGACAGCATATTAAAAAGCAGAGACATTACTTTGCCAGCGGGGGGCTTCCATGGTGGCTCAAATGGTAAAGCATCTGCCTGCAATGTGGGAGACCCAGGTTTGATCCCTGGGTCGGGAAGATCCCCTGCAGAAGGAAATGGCAACCCACTCCAGTACTCTTGCCTGAAAAATTTCATGGTCAGGGAAGCCTGTCGGGCTACAGTCCATGGGGTCACAAAGAGTCAGACACGACTGAGCAACTTTACACTTACACTCACTCACTACTTTGCTAACAAAGGTCTGCCTAGTCAAAGCTAGGGTTTTTCCAGTAATCATGTATGGATGGGAGAGTTGGTCTATAAAGAAAGCTGAGTACTGAAGAATTAATGCTTTTGAACTGTGGTGTTGGAGAAGACTCTTGGGAGTCCCATGGACAGCAAGGAAATCCAACCAGTCCATTCTAAAGGAAATCAGTCCTAAATATTCATTTTAAAGACTGATGCTGAAGCTGAAACTCCAATCCTTTGGCCACCTGATGTGAAGAACTGACTGGAAAAGACCCTGATGCTGGAAAAGATTGAAGGCAGGAGAAGGGGACGATAGAGGATGAGATGGTTGGATGGCATCACCGACTCAATGGGCATGAGTTTGAGTAAACTCCGGGAGTTGGCGATGGACAGGGAGGCCTGGCGTGCTGCAGTCCATGGGGTCACAAAGAGTCGGACACGACTAAGTGACTGAACTGAACCGATATATTCAAAGAATCTTCCTGCAAGGTAGGAGACCTGGGTTCGATTCCTGAGTCAGGAAGTTACCTTGGAGAAGGAAATGGCAACCCATTCCAGTATTCTTGCCTGGAGAATCCCATTAACAGAGGAGGCTAGGAGGAGTTGCAAGAGACGGACACGACTTAGTGACTAAACCACTATACATTCATTAAAACTTTTGGTGCAGATTTTCTTGAACACATTATCTAATAAGGAAACCCATTAAGTCACAATGGGGTTCTTATCTTTTATAATTTTATTTTTTATACTTGTTAATCTCTGCTTTTAATTATTTCCTTCTGTCAGCTTCCCTGATTGTATCTTATTGTTTTCATTTTTTAAATTTTCTTTTAATTTTGGTGAGGTAACACTGGTTTATAATGTTATGTCTTAATTGCATAAAACCCAGTGCAGACTGCCTTCTCAAAGAGCCCTTTCCATAAACATAAATACCCATTACCTTAACAATATTTAAATTCAAACTTCCTGAAGTCTGTAAGAATATTCTCTAACATAAGCAAAGTATATAAAAATAAAAATCACATTAAACTTAAACAATTACTGCACAGTGTCAGATAGTGTACTTTTAATGCCAGAAATGCAAGTGGAAATGTTATAAATTCTAAGAGTGTTCATGTTATCTAGGTCCTATTGGAACTATTTCGTAAGGCACTCCAGTTTTTACCATCTAAACATATTTAACATTTAATATTCTTATATGCTAACAATATTGTCCTATTGTTCTGTTTCTCTGGAGAACCCTAACTGATACAATAATGAATCTTATATACTTGCGTACCATTAATTAATTTATCCAGAAATAGGTTAATGAACATCTACTTAGTACCAGCAATATAGCAGACACCAAGATGGATAAAATTCCTTCTGTAAACAAGGATTTACTATACAGGGAACAATACTCAGTATTTTATAATAACCTACAATGTAAAAGAATCTGAAAAGGAATATATATATTATATAGATGTGTATATATATATATGTGTGTGTGTAGGACTTCTCATGTGGCACTAGTAGCAAAGAACACAACTGCCAGTGCGGGAGACCTAAGAGATGTGGGTTTGATCCCTGGATCAGGAAGATTCCCTGGAGGAGGGCACATAGCAACCCACTCCAGTATTTTTGCCTGGAAAATCTCCATGGACAGAAGAGCCTGGCAGGCTACAGTCCACGGGGTCGCAAAGAGACAGACAGGACTGAAGCAATTTAGCATGCACGCACGCATATATGTATAAACTGAATCACTTTGCTGTATACCTGAAATTATTAATGAACAATATCGTAAACCAACTACACTTAGATTTTAAAAATCTCTCCTGGGGACTTCCTTGGTGGCCCAGTGGTTAAGACTCAACCTTCCAGTGCAGGGGTCATGGGTTTGATCCCTGGTCAATGATTAATACCCCACACGCCTTGAGGCCAAAAAAGCAAAACATAAAAAAGAAGCAATATTGTAACAATTCAATAAAAACTTTGACAATGGGCCACATCAAAAAATAAATACATAAAAAAGTAAATAAGTAATCCCTTCCATTATGCCTCTTCTATTTTAGAAAGTGAAAGTGAAATCTCTCAGTCGTGTCCGACTCTTTTCGACCACATGGACTATAGCCTACTAGGCTCCTCCATCCATGGGATTTTCCAGGCAAGAGTACTGGAATGGGTTGCCATTTCCTTCTCCAGGAGATCTTCCCAACCCAGGGATTGAACTTGAATCTCCTGCATTGTAGGCAGACGTTTTACCATCTGAGCCACCAGGGAAGCCTTCTATTTTAGAGGGAAGAAACAAATATAAGTGATTAAGCATATTAATATATAACAGATGGTAACAAAGCAAGGCAGGGAAATAGAGGATGATATCAGAAGGGCCATGTTGAACAGAGTGGGTCTGAGAAGTCCTCTCTGATAAAGAGCATTTGAGCACAATCTGTACCAAGTGATGGGGCATGGCCTGCAGGTAACCAGAGGAAAAATGCTCCAACAGGTGGAACTGAAGGTCCAAAGCCCCGCAGTGATACACCAGTCTGGGTGTATCACTGCGTGCAGTCCTGTAGTGTTTGATCCATGTGAAAGAGTCACTTCCTAGGCAGGTTAGTCCAGGGTCCCCGAGGAGGGGAAAGGGGCTTGGGGCTCTTAAGGAGGAGATAGGTGTCTGAAATTCTCAAGGAGGAGGAAAGGACAAACATCTTTTCTTTTTTCTACATTCAGATACAACTTAGCAATGAAACCACCACCACATTCCTTAGTCTTAGTCACATAAAACGGTTTTTTCTTTAAACCCAGAACTGATGATTACACAACAAACAACTCAGTTTAAACTCTGGATTATATAACAACAATGTATCCTGCTTGAGGACAGTTTCTCCTTCCTGAAAACCTTCTGACTAATCCTGATATTTCAAAATGCATATTATGGGAATGGGTCTGGTAGGATTTTTCTATTCTTAAGTTCTAAGCCTGTTACCCTAAAATGTAAATTGTGGGACTGGATCTGGTAAAATTTTAACAACCTTGAGTCATTCTTTTGATTTATTGTAATAATTAATTTTAAAAGTACATAACTTCCTTGCTAACACTAGCGAGGGGGACACTCTCTGTCCTCCCCCTCCTGATGTCTATGTCAGAGGCTTTCTCTGTCCCTTTTAATACTTTAATAAAACTCTGCTACACAAAAGCTCATTGGAAGGACTGATGTCAAAGCTGAAACTCCAATACTTTGGCCACCTGATGCAAAGAGCTGATTCATTTGAAAAGACCCTGATGCTGGGAGGGATTGGGGGCAGGAGGAGAAGGGGACGACAGAGGATGAGATGGTTGGATGGCATCACCGACTCGATGGACATGGGTTTGGGTGGACTCCGGGGGTTGGTGATGGACAGGGAGGCCTGGCGTGCTGCGGTTCATGGGGTCGCAAAGAGGCCAACATGACTGAGCAACTGAACTGAACTGACACAGAAGCTCTTGAGTGATCCAAGCCTGGTCCCTGGTCCTGAAGTTAAATCTTCTTTGGAGATCATGAATCTGATACCATAAGCTATCACCGTAAGCTATCACATGGAATGTGCCCTGGGCTGTAGTCAAGGAGGAGATCCTATCACTGTCCAACCACCATTTTACTTTCTGGTCTCTGATTCTTTACAGGACAGATGAAGGATTAGGACCAGATCCTTGTCTCCTGTCCAAAATACTCACAGTCATCCTGCATTCTACATCCTCTTCCTAGCTGTTTGAAGTGGACAAATAAAGGCCCTGAGGAACGTTCCAGTAAAGGAACCTGTATAACTTAACCCAATGTCTTCCAACTTACTTGGTCTCAAAACCTTATCTCCATTATTAATTGACCTTTGGTTCAAAAGCTCAAAATTGAAAACACCCTTAGAAACATGAGTCTCAAAGAGCTAATTCATCTTTCAATTCTAAAGTTGCCTGAATTAAATATCACATGATAATCGCTTGTATGTGGAATCTTGAAAAAATTGTGCAAATGAACTTATTTACAAAACAGAAATAGAGTCACAGACATAGAGAACAAACTTATGGTTACCAGGGGGAAAAGGAATTGGGGAGGATGAGTCAGGAGATTGGGACTGACATATATATACTACTATATATGAACTAGATAACTAACAAGAACATACTGTATAGCACAGGGAACTCTGCTCAATACTCTGTAATGAGTAGAGTTGGGAAAAAAAATCTATATGGGAAAAAATATTAAAAAGAGTGGATATATGTATAACTGTTTCACTTTGCTGTAAAACACAACACTGCAAATCAATTTAAATTTTTTTAAAAATTTAAATAAATTTGTCTGAAAAATGGGACATATTAAAAAGCAGAGACGTTACTTTGCCGACAAAGGTCTGTATGGTTAAAGCTATGGTTTTTCCAGCAGTCAGGTATGGATGTGAGAGTCGGACTATAAAGAAAGCTGAGCACCAAAGAATTGATGCTTTTGAACTGTGGTGTTGGAGAAGACTCTTGAGAGTCCCTTGGACTGCAAGGAGATCAAACCAGTCGATCCTAAAGGAAATCAGTCCTGAATATTTATTGGAAGGACTTATGCTGAAGCTGAAGCTCCAATACTTTGGCCACCTAATGAGAAGAACTAACTCGTTTGAAAAGGCACTGAGGCTGGGAAAAATTGAAGGCAGGAAAAGGGAACGACAGAGGATGAGGTGGTTGGATGGCATCACCGACTCTATGGGACATGAGTTTGAGCACGTTCTGGCAGTTGGTGATGGACAGGAAAGCCTGGCATGCTGCAGTCCATGGGGTCGCAAAGAATCGGACAAGACTGAGTGAATGAACTGAACTGAACAGAATGGAACATAAAATCTTGCACACATATGCCCAGAGCCCCGGTTCTATGACTTTAAAAAGGAGTGCAGCTTTTACACTTATTTTTAGCATCAGAATCTTTCTTATACATACATTCCAGTGTGAAACATCAATAAACAAAACAGGTAAAATCAAAGATGCCTGGGCTGCAGCAACAGATGGCAATCAGTAGGCTCAATTCAGTGTGTGTGCTGTGGTGATACCGCCCTCTAGTGTCTAATCTTCAAAGATTAGAAGACTTTTGCAACTTTCAGCCCTAAGAGTTGACCAAGACAGCTATTTGCTAAGCAGTGACTCTCCAAGTGAGGTCTCCAACCAGCAGCATCAGCATCACCTGGGGACTTGTTAGAAATTAAAATTTTCAGTATGAACCTGTATCTCCCTCTCCAAGACCCACTGAATCAGTTTATGGGGGAGGAACCCAAAACTCAGTGCTTAAACACACCCTCCGGATGAGGAGTAAAATCACAACCCAGCCTGGGTTAAATTTTTTTTTTTTTAAATCTATCACCCACCCCCAGGTGGAGCAGAAATTTTTTAAACCGTATTGCCTTCAATTAAGAAAAAAATGAACTTGGGAACAGTCTGTCAAAAACCCAAAAGTTCATAAAGAGAAGAGATTCTATACTTAGCCTTTGGTAAGCAGTTTTCATCCATTCCAACAGGATGTTACATCCATTCCAACAAACCACTGGAGCCAAATTGGTGTAGCACTGTCGTGAATAACAAAAGAACATTCTAGAATGGACTTGATCAACCCATTATAAACACCCATTCTAAAAAAAAAAAAAAAAAACAACCAGGCATTCCACTTTGAAGTAGTGGTGAAAACTGTATAAAGCTGACCTATGATAAGATGAATAGAGGATGATATTTCTAGCATAAGTTTTGTTTTCTTCTGGTCAGCCTTCATGAAATTATACAATATTCATGACCAGAGAAACCGATAAATATGCATAAATGAATTAAATCAATTTCACTACAAGAAAAATAAATGGCTTTCTTCTTTCCTTCCCCAGAGGCTGCCTGAACTCTTAGAATGGATGAGGGCTCTGTTGGCTGAAAACATGAATTCATGAAATGTCCTGGGAGCACCAGCCTCCTAGATAAGACACACCTCCATTGTCACCATGCTGCTGCTACATGGCACACTTGTTTCCAAAACTTGACAGCTTGATAAAGAAGGTGTCAGTCAAAAGGAGAGCAATAGTTATAAACACCCATCTCAAGTGGAAAATCAGTACAAAATAAATTTACAAGTAATGCTTAAGCTATAACTAAATTTACAAATTTTTTTACTTGAAATTTACAATTTGCTTAAAAAGACAGGTCACCCAAAAGGGTGAGGCAACCCTTTATTACTTCTGCAATATATAACATTACATTTAAAAAACTAACATTTCACTCTTATGAGAACGCTTAAGTTTTCAAACAGCCACCATACGGGGTATAACCAGTGTTTATTACCTAGCTAACGATACTTATGGGTAGCTGTGAAAACAAGCTGGAAAATTTTACTCCGTGTGCAAATGAAGACTCACCTGTCCTACTTACGTTTAATGATAATAAAAGTATGGACACATGGAAATCCAGATAGACTATATCTAATGAAAATCTTTAAATGTGAAATGCATCTACATTTTGTCCAAATTATCTAAAACTCAGAGTAAATATTTCAGAGTCTACATCAATTTCCTAGAGCAGCTGTAATAAAGTATCACAAAATGTGGTTTAAAGCAATAAAAATTTATGGTCTCACAGTTCTGAGGATTCTAAATCCAGCAGTATGTCAGTAGGACCATTCTCTCTCCCTGAAGCCTATAGTGGAAGATCATTCCTGGTGACTATTAGCTTCTGGTGTTTGCTCTCAATCCTTGGTGATCCTTGTCTTGTAGATACGTTACTCCCATCTTTGCCTTTGTTATCACATGGCCATCTTCTCCCTGTGTGCCTTTGTGTCTCTTCTTAAAAACATTTCAGTCATAGTGGAGGAAGGAACCACCCTCCACCAGCATGACCTCATCTTAACTAATTATATCTGCAATAATCCTGAAAGTGAAAGTCATTCAGTCATGTCCGACTCTTTGCAATCTCATGGACTATATAGTCCATGGAATTCTTGAGGCCAGAATAATGTAATGGGTAGCCTTTCCCTTCTCCAAGGGATCTTCCCAACACAGGGATTGAACCTAGGCCTCCTGCAATAATCCTATTTCCAAATAAATCCCATCCTGAGGTCCTGGGAGTAAGACCTCAGGACATTTTAGGGGAGGACACAGTTTAACCCTTAACAGTCTACCCTCTGCCCTCTCCCCAAATTCATGTTCTTCCCCATATGCAAAATATATTCACCTCATTCCCAACATTCTCAAATGTCTTAAACATTCCAGTATCAACTCAAAGTCCAAAATTAATCTCAATATCATCAATTCAAAGTTTCAATCCCAAATTTCATTATCTAGATCATCTAAATCAGTACCAGTGTGATTTATCTTGGGGTAAAATTCTCCATCTGAGAAACTGTGAAATCAGAGAATAAGTTGTCTGCTTACTAAATACATTATCCAGGCATAGAATAGACATGTTCTTTCCAAACAGGAGAAATTGGAATGGAAAAGGAGATAATAGGTCCCAGGCAAGTCTAAAAAACTAGCAGGGAAAGTTTCATTAGATTTCAAAGCCTGGGAATAATCCTCTGTGGCCTGATGCTCTGTCCCCTGGGCATGATAGGATGAGAGCCTCAGCCCCTTGGTTCAAGGAGATCCCATCATCACAAGCTTCTGTATTTTGGTTCTGTCCTAAGAGTCATTGTTTCTTCATTTCATGCTGTCTCTGTCCCTTTTATCCCAGGCTGGTAGTGTTTTTGCTGGTATATTCTCAAAAACCTTGTCAGTCTCCCATGTAACTTCCAGAGTCCTAAGTCATCAGACAAGACTGTCCTCCTTAGAGCTCTACTGGATAGTGAAGTGAGTGAAGTCACTCAGTTGTGTCCGGACTCTTTGCGACCCCATGGACTGTGGCCTACCAGGCTTCTCCGTTCATGGGATTCTCCAGGCAAGAGTACTGGATTGGGTTGCCATTTCCTTCTCCAGGGGATCTTCCCAGCCCAGGGATCAAACCCAGGTCTCCGGTATTGGAGGCAGACACTTTAACCTCTGAGCCACCAGGGAAGCCCCTGGATAACCCCATCTCTATTCCTAGCTCCGGCTGAGATTAGATCCACTGTTAGTTGCTCAGTTGTGCCCAACTCTTTGAGACCCTGTGGACTGCAGCCTACCAGGCTCCTCTGTCTATGGGGACTCCCAGGCAAGAATACTGGAGTGGGTTGCCATTTCCTTCTCCAAGGGATCTTCCCAACCCAAGGATCAAACCTGGGTTTCCTGCATTGCAGACAGATTCTTTATCGACTGAGCTACCAGGGAAGCCCTTAGATCCATTAGCTAAATACTTAATTTCTTTGCTGCTAAGTCACTTCAGTCGTGTTCGACTCTGTGCGACCCCATAGATGACAGCCCACCAGGCTCCCCCGTCCCTGGGATTCTCCAGGCAAGAGTACTGGAGTGGGTTGCCATTTCCTTCTCCAATGCATGAAAGTGAAAAGTAAAAGTGAAGTCGCTCAGTTGTGTCTGACCCTCAGCGACCCCATGGGCTGCAGCCTTCCAGGCTCCTCCATCCAGGGGTTTTCCAGGCAAGAGTACTGGAGTGGGGTGCCATCGCCTTCTCTGAATCTCTTTAGCATTAATAAATGATTTTGCAGGCACACTTTCAGTTCTATAAAGTACGCTGTCTGGGTAGCCTGAAAATCTTTCAGATCAAGTGCTGATTCATTTTTGCCTGTCAGTTCCTTCCTCAATTTATCTTTTTACATTCACATTTTACTGTAAACAGTATGAAGAAGCCAAGCTACACCTTCCACACTGCTTGGAAATCTCCAAGCAAAATATCCAAGTTCATTATTTACAAATTCTACTTTCCTCTCAACAATAGAAAGAATTCAGACATGTTCTCTGTCATTGTATAACAAAGATCACATCTCCTTCAGCGTCTGATAATATGGTCCTTTCCATCTGAGATCTTGCCAGAAGCATCTTTACCATCTGTATTTCTACCAGTGTCCTGTTCATGGTGATATATGTTTCCTCTAAGACAGTAGACACTTTCTCTATAGCTACTCTTTCTTCTTTCTGAGCCCTCAACAGAAGTTCCTTTAATCTCCACATTTGTACCAACAGTCTCCTCAAGGCATTCTAAGTTTTTTCTATCAAGTACTTCAAAACTTTTCTAGCTTCTACCCAGTATCTGGTTCCACATTTTTAGGTATTTGTTACAGCAGCACTCCACTTCCCAGGACCAAAACTGGGAACTGTATCAACAGTTCATTAGTCCTGTGATTTCCTGGGCGCCTGGGAAACATACTATTGAAATGAGGCCCTCCACCTAGCTCATAGCATCGAAATAGCAAGATGAGTTAAGAAAATCTGTCTAATCACCATTAAAAAATGATGAGGCTGCATAGTCAGTGTGTAATAACCAACACTACAGGTTTTAAGAAGGCAAATCAGGGTCCAGACAGAGAATGTTGTTATGGAATATTGACTTAGTAATCTGGATAAAATCATTTTTAATGCTGAGTCATGATGAGCTGGAATATAGAGATCATTTCCTTTCAATTCTTTAAAAAGTACATATAGTAAATGTTCATTAATTTAGACTATTTGGAGAAGAACCTAAATGAACTAGAAAGACATCTGAATGGGGACTTTCCTGGAAGTCCAATGGTTAAGACTCTTTGCTCCCACTGCAAAGGGCATGGGTTCAATCCTTCGTTGGGGAACTAAGATTATCACCTGCTGAGTGGAGAAGCAAAAAAAAAAAAAAATTAATTTAACATCTAAGTGGAGAGGTATGTGTATGGACAACATGCATTTTGAGCAGAACCTAAATAAACTGACCTAGTGTTCTTGTAGTGAAAGACCATAAAATTTTGATTAAAAGGCAAATAGTATTACTTAATTTTTTTATGTAAATTAATATTTTTAAGGGGTTTTCAGACAAGGTAATTCCTTCAAGAAATAGTTTTCCTTGTGACCTTACTTAAACTATAAATTTACTTTTTAAATATCTCCTTATTGTCTTAAGATTAATTTTACATTTTGTACTAATGATCAACAATTCAGATTAGCTGGGTCTGATATTATGAGCATTCACCTATTAGCAACTCATTGGACCTTGTGATTTTCTGAGTCACTGAAACTAGATCGAATTCCAAAAGAAAGGCAAGGGAAAGACCCTGGTATTCATTGCGTAGGCACTGCCCTGAATCTGCTCCTGTTGACCTCATTTACTCCTCACACAAAAACAGCTTCTCTGGTGGCTTAGTGGTAAAGAATCCTCCTGCCAGTGCAGGAGACACAGGTTCAATCCCTGGGTTGGGAAGATCCCTTGGAAAAGGAAATGGCAACCCACTCCAGTATTCTTACCTGAGAAATCCAATGGATGGAGGAGACTGGAGAGCTGCAGTCCATGGGGTCGCAAAAGCATTGGACACAACTTAGGACAAAACAGCAATAACTCCTCACAAACAATAAAATAGATAATGAATTTTTATCTTCTAAATCAATGGGACTCAAAAAGACTAAAGAATTTGAGTAAGGTCAGCCAACTTTGATTAACTACAACAGAAAAAAAGTATATATCTGATAGCCCACATCACATAATAACTGGGCTATTTATTTAATGCCCACCCACTCATGGAGTGAGCCAGCTCTGCAAACAGCCAGGACTCCAGAACTAAAATGGGACTGGGAAAGACCAGGGTCCTGAAACAGAAGCCCACTACTTTCAATGCACCCAAGTTTCCCAGGAAGGATAGAAACTTGGATTTTAACATCATCAGAAGCAAATCAGAGCATCTGTTTAGTAACATTTCAACTGACTACCAGTAACCTTTGAAGCAATGTGTTAAAATTTAACTAAAAATTATCACCTGCTTCAAATATTAAAATTTGCCCTACTAAGACAATCTTGACATACTCCTTTTTCCTATTTGAAACCAGCCTGTTGTTCCATGTCCAGGTCTAACTGTTGCTTCCTGACCTGCATATAGGTTTCTCAAGAGGCAGGTCAGGTGGTCTGGTATTCCCATCTCTTTAAGAATTTCCCACAGTTTATTGTGATCCACGCAGTCAAAAGCTTTGGCATAGTCAATAAAGCAGAAATAGATGTTTCTCTGGAACTCTCTTACTTTTTCCATGATCCAGCAGATGTTGGCAACTTGATCTCTGGTTCCTCTGCCTTTTCTAAAACCAGTTTGAACATCTGGAAGTTCATGGTTCACGTATTGCTGAAGCCTGACTTGGAGAATTTTGAGCATTACTTTACTAGCATGTGAGATGAGTGCAATTGTGTGGTAGTTTGAGCATTCTTTGGCATTGCCCTTCTTTGGGATTGGAATGAAAACTGGTCTTTTCCAGTCCTGTGGCCACTGCTGAGTTTTCCAAATTTGCTGGCATATTGAGTGCAGCATTTTCACAGCATCATCTTTTAGGATATGAAATAGCTCAATTGGAATTCCATCACCTCCACTAACTTTGTTTGTAGTGATGCTTTCTAAGGCCCACTTGACTTCACATTCCAGGATGTCTGGCTCTAGGTGAGTGATCACACCATCATGATTATCTGGGTCATGAAGATCAGAGTACATCATGAGAAACGCTGGGCTGGAAGAAGCACAAGCTGGAATCAAGATTGCCGGGAGAAATATCAATAACCTCAGATATGCAGATGATTCCACCCTTATGGCAGAAAGTGAAGAGGAAATAAAAAGCCTCTTGATGAAAGTGAAAGAGGAGAGTGAAAAAGTTGGCTTAAAGCTCAACATTCAGAAAACTAAGATCATGGCATCTGGTCCCATCACTTCATGGGAAATAGATGGGGAAACAGTGGAAACAGGGTCAGACTTTATTTTTTTCGGCTCCAAAATCACCAAAGATGGTGATTGCAGCCATGAAATTAAAAGACGCTTACTTCTTGGAAGGAAAGTTATGACCAACCTAGATAGCATATTCAAAAGCAGAGACATTACTTTGCCAACAAAGGTCCGTCTAGTCAAGGCTATGGTTTTTCCTATGGTCATGTATGGATGTGAGAGTTGGACTGTGAAGAAAGCTGAGTGCCAAAGAATTGATGCTTTTGAACTGTGATGTTGGAGAAGACTCTTAAGAGTCCCTTGGACTGCAAGCAGATCCAACCAGTCCATCCTAAAGGAAATCAGCCCTGGGTGTTCACTGGAAGGACTGATGCTAAAGCTGAAACTCCAATACTTGGGCCACCTCATGTGAAGAGTTGACTCATTGAAAAAGACCCTGATGCTGGGAGGGATTGGGGACAGGAGGAGAAGGGGACGACAGAGGATGAGATGGCTGGATGGCATCACCGACTCGATGGACTTGAGTTTGAGTGAACTCCGGGAGTTGGTGATGGACAGGGAGGCCTGGCGTTCTGCGATTCATGGGGTCACAAAGAGTCGGACATGACTGAGAGACTGAACTGAACTGAACTGAAGACAGTCTTGGATGGTAAATTCAGTATTCCTATTTTTTTGAAGGTACAACTCCACCCCTAATTTTTAAAATTTAAAGAAAATGCCTTAGGGGAAAAAAAAAAAAAAAAGCTCTGAGAAAGGAGTGTTTCATCTTTCAGGTTGAGTTTGTTTTTTTTTTTTTCTTCTCCCTTCAGTGTTAGCAGAGACCACATATTAGGAGGACTATTGTACCCTCATGCTTTTAAAGTTCTTCCTTGGAAGTCATCAGTTTTCCATAGACCATAAGGAAAAATCATTCAGTTCAAAGGCGTTGTCCAGGCAGAACATCCATAGATGAAATAGAAACATGTATATGGATGGCGGGTCGCTTTGCTGTTCACCTGAAACTATTACAGGATTGTTTAATTGGCTATACTTCAATATAAAATAAAAAGGTTAAGAAAAAAAGTTTTTTTTAATTTAAGTAAATTTAAAAAAAAATATTGTCTTTTTGCAGTAATAACAGCAGGGGACAAAATTGGAGCCTGTCCTAATTGGAGCATTGAAAATCTCCCATATGAGGGAATTTGCTGCACTATTTCCCCGTGTGGTTTTTGTTCAGTCGCTAAGTCATGTCCAATTCTCTTATGACCCTATGGACTGTAGCCAGCCAGGCTCCTCTGTCCATGGGATTTCCCAGGCAAGAACACTAGAGTGGGTTGCCATTTCCTTCTTGAGGGGATCTTCCTGACCCAAAGATCAAACTCTTGTCTCCTGCATTGGCAGGAGGATTCTTTACCACTGCACGACCCGGGAAGCCCATTTCTCCATGTAATCAATCACTTGTTGCTGAGTCTTTTCCTTCTGGTGGTAATAGATTTCATAGTCTAGCCAAACCAATCCATCCATTTTGAGTCCAATATTCTGCTTTACAAACTGGCTGCCAACATTATGGGTGGAATGAGAAGTCATTTTTAACATAAAAACCTAAGACATGATCTCTTTGAAACCAAAGTCACTGGTCTTAGAAATGATGATATTTCATCCCTGCCAACAACCTGAGGCATGGATTCAGAAAGATGATTTGAGATTTCCTCGATATGACCTCTGTTAGAAACTGATTCTACTCTGCATTTTGTTAGTAGTATCCCAAGTATTACTAGTCTCTCAAAAACACTTTCAAAAACTTCAATGGGTATGACAGTGAGAAATTATGAATTTTTATGAATTATACAGTTACTTAATATGTCACTCTTTAGGGGGTTATTTCCTGTTGAGTAGAAATCTCCCTTGGATGTTTCCCTTGACTGCTAGCAGGACTGATCTGTGTAAAAACAATCTAAAGTACTAAGTGTATTCACTTAACACCTAATTGTCTCAGGTTCTAGAACCTCCCTGCAGGTTAAGCATGTCATACTCCAACAGAAACTAGCTCAATGGTGCCAAACCCCACCACTTTCTAGTATTTTCCCTGTTCATTCCCACAAAAGTTGGGTGTGGATTCTCTAGCTAGAGGCAGGAATCTAGCCCATGTTATATACCTGCAACAATGACAGGCATCATACCAAGAAATTTCCACACAACTACACTTGTATGATGGACATTACTACCACTGTGCAGGTTAAGACAATATTGAGGTCTCAACAGAATAGGAAACTTATCCAGGATCACAATCGAGATTTGAATTTGCTCAGCCAAAAGCCCATGTTCTTCCCATCAGGAAATCCTCTTTTCCTTATTCCAAAACTGCTCCAAGAGTAACCTACACATCTTGAAAATCAAATGGCATGCAGTTCCCACTCCAGAGAACGCCTTTAAATAACTGAACACTTGGAAAGCATCTTGCTCTTAGAATTTTGATTTTTTCTGGCCAGTTAGAAAACCCTGTTTGGTTCAATAGCTGTACAGCATTTCCAGGAGACCTTCAATATGTCGGATCCTGTGCTAGACTCTGGGTGACAAAGATGAATCTCTGCTCCCAAGGAGCTTCCAGGTTAAGGAGCAGAACTGCGAGTCCATACATTAGTACCTTTCAGGCCATCAATATTACAGATTGCATGCTCATGCTTAGCAACTGGCCTTGTTCTAACAATTAGAGGATTACTAATGTGTGTGCTGCTGCTGCTGCTGCTAAGTCGCTTCAGTTGTGTCCAACTCTGTGCGACCCCATAGACAGCAGCCCACCAGGCTCACCCATCCCTGGGATTCTCCAGGCAAGAACACTGGAGTGGGTTGCCATTTCCTTCTCCATTGCGTGAAAGTGAAAAGTGAAAGTGAAGTCGCTCATTCGTGTCCAACTCGTAGCGACCCCATGGACTGCAGCCTACCAGGCTCCTCCATCCATGGGGTTTTCTAGGCAAGAGTACTGGAGTGGCTTGCCATTGCCTTCTCCGACTAATATGTGTAATCCTCATTATATAAGGTAGTTATTATCAACCTCATTTTACACACAAGCAATCTGTACGAAGAGGTCCAGAAACTTGTTGAAGGTCACATGGATGTAAGTAGCAGAGAAGGATTTGGACCTATTTGACTCCAGAACCCTGTTCTTGTTAGAAATATAAATTCTCAAGCCCAACTCAAGATCTGCTAAATCTGAATGTCTGCCTTTTGAAAACTGAACAATAATTATTTTACAATGCTGTGTTGGTTTCTGCCATACATCAATATGATTAGCCATAAATACACATATGTCCCCTCCTTGTTGAACCTCTCTCCGACCCTCCACCCCAAATGTCTGTTTTTAGCCATTCCTCGTGATTAATCTAAAATTTGCTAAAATTTGAGAACCACTGCTTTAAGCCATTGGGCAATAAAAAGATCAGATAAGGAGTAGTATCAGTTCACTTTTTTCAGAGAAAAAGAGAAAAAAAAAAAAAACTGTCACTAACATCTGATTTACAGCCTGGTTATTCAGCAAATGGAGCATGACAATTTTATCTCCCTTTCTTCCTTGCCTTGCCCAGCCACCATCCACATCCCCCTCAGGCCCACACCAAGGAAACTTTGCCCCCTAAACCAATCCACCATTTTTCCCTTGACCTAAACACAAGTCAAACTTGAATGCTAGTAAGTGCAAATTTAGGGGTAGCTGGGAGCTATTGCTGGGCTAGATTTAGATTCCAGATTGTTATAAAAAGCAGATTTAGAATGTAGCTTTTCCCGGGTTGGTAATTATCCCTAAAGGCCAGGAAGAGCAAGAATACCTTCTACCAAACTAAGAATGCTTAGATAGGGCTTCAGTAGTGGTAGAGTGGAGAAGGCAATGGCACCCCACTCCAGTACTCTTGCCTGGAAAATCTCATGGACGGAGGAGCCTGGTAGGCTGCAGTCCATGGGGTTGCTAAGAGTCGGGAACGACTGAGCGACTTCACTTTCACTTTTCACTTTCATGCACTGGAGAAGGAAATGGCAACCCACTCCAGTGTTCTTGCCTGGAGAATCCCAGGGATGGGTGAGCCTGGTGGGCTGCCGTCTATGGGGTCACACAGAGTCGGACACGACCGAAGTGACTTAGCAGCAGCAGCAGCAGTGGTAGAGTAGATAGGAATCTGCCTGCCAGTGCAGGAGATGCGGGTTCAATCCCTGGTACAGGAAGATCCCACATGCCTCAGAGCAGCTAGAGCCTGTGCACCACAGCTACTGAGCCCATGCTCTAGAACCCAGGAGCCACAACTACTGAGACCTCTCACCCCAGAGCCCATGCTCTGCAAGAAGAGAAGCTACCGCAATGAGAAGCCCGCACATCACTCTGAGAGAGTAGCCCCTGCTCATGGCAACTAGAGAAAGCCCACGCAACAACAAAGACCCAATGTAGCAAAAAAAAAAAAAAAGTAACCTATATCTTTAAAAAAAAAAAAAAAAAGAACACTTAGCTAAAAAGTCTACTGGGGAACCTAAACACCATATTAAAAAGCAGAGACATTGCTTTGCAAACAAAGGTCCGTATACTCAAAGCTAGGGTTTTTCCAGTAGTCATGTATGGATGTGAGAGTTGGACTATAACAAAAGAAAGTTGAGTGCCGAAGAATTGATGCTTTTGAACTGTGGTGTTGGAGAAGGAAATCAGTCCTGAACATCCATTGGAAGGACTGATGCTGAAGCTGAAACTCCAATACTTTGGCTACCTGATGAGAAGAACTGACTCACTGTAAAAGACCCTGATGCTGGGAAATGTTGAAGACGGGAGGAGAAGTGGATGACAGAAGATGAGATGGCTGGACATGAGTTTGAGTAAACTCCAGGAGTTGGTGATGGACAGGGAGGCCTAGTGGCTGCAGTCCATAGGGTTGCAAAGAGTCGGACACAACTGAGCAACTAATGGAACTTACCTGGGGAACTCAAGAAGTGAGGACACACAGATTGTGTCAAAACAAAGGACATTCTCAGGCTCAGTAAATCAGTGAGTTTAGTCCAGTTGTTTGGGAGACATTAGAATTCGAGAGGGTCTATGCCAACCTCCTCATGTCGTCTTCTGTCCACTATACCTTCCTCTTACGGAAACTGAAATAATCACGTTACTTATGGGCTCAGGTAATTTTGCTGATACAGCCAGCGTTCCTTGGGAAACTGTGACCCAAATTGACTTAAGCAAAAGGCTGACTGAGCAATCTCTCATGGCTCCTCCGTCACAGCCAAGTGAAATAAGGCCAAGAATGTGGAAGAGCAAGATACACCAGTACATTTCTTTCTTTGACTCTCAGTCTTGAAATATCATTTGTTTTATAGTTGCCTGATTACTATGATGGTATCGCAGTTTGATCTGGGCATTTACACTGATGCAGATCAAAAGTGAAGATGCTCAGGTTCTTCCAGGACTGAAACATCCTTTTTACCCTCGTGGTTCTGACTTTGAAGAAGAATAAACGACTAAGTGTTCACAGGCAGCAGTACCTGAGCAAGAATTGCCCAGGAACTACCACGCGGTGTGAGAGATGAATGAATGTATGCATTGTGACCTCTTTCCCAGCCTCCATAGCTTATGCAGATCAAATCACATGTTAAAATGTAAGAAGCACTTAACAACGACAAGCAATCTTTCCTTACACTTGGAGGAACGAATCCACATGTTAGAAACATCTATTATCTTTGCAGTTTGTTTCCTCAAATTTCAGTTGTCTTTTGTTTTTCATTCTACTATCAGAAAAGCATGTAAAGTATCAAAATGGACCCCCTTTGTCAGAGGCCAACCAATGTGTCCTCAGATTGATACATGCCATATGCTAATGTCATGATGCATTTCTCTTCCTGGAACTTTTTCCTCACATCCTGTCCATTTAATCTTGTAGATCACAAAAGACATCTTTCACTTTGAATCTTTTTTTTAAGTGGGGGGGTCTTTCACTTTGAATACACTCTTATCTAGCATTGCTGCTCCCGGTGTTTTTCCTCACTTATTATGTCCATTACAAGCCAGTCATCCTCCAGGGCATTAGCTTCATCATTTGCTGGCTGCTGCTCTTGTTTGGCCAAGGAGTCAGGACCATGCAAGTGCTGGAATTCCTCTATGGGATGGTCACTGCCACCGAGGTGGCCTACTATGCCTACATTTACAGCGTGGTCAGCCCAGAGCACTACCAGAAGGTGAGCGGCTACTGCAAGAGTGTCACGCTGGTGGCCTACACGGCAGCCTCCATTCTGGCCCAGCTCTTGGTATCCCTGGCCGGCCTGTCCTACTTTTACCTCAACGTCATATCCTTGGCCTCTGTCTCCGTGGCCTTCCTCTTCTCACTTTTCCTACCCATGCCTAAGAAGAGCATGTTTTTTCATGCAAAACCCAGCCAAGAAGCCCTTCCAAAGCCACCAGGAACGGACGCTGTCTCAGAGGAACCTCAAAAGAATCACAAACCAGTGGGAAAAGTAGTGTTCACTGATTCAGGGAACCCAGATGATGGCCAGGTGACCAACCCAAAGCCAGGAAATGTAGCTCTGAGAGTTTTTGTGCAGTGGTTACAAGATTTGAAGCAGTGTTACTCCTCAAAACATCTTTTTTATTGGTCCCTATGGTGGGCTTTTTCCACAGCAGGTTATAACCAGGTTTTGAACTATGTTCAAGTCCTGTGGGATTACAAAGCACCATCCCAGAGTTCAGTATATAATGGAGCAGTAGAAGCTATTGCAACCTTTGGAGGTAAGTAAACATTGATCTATCTTCCTTTCTTGCCCAATCCCCACCCCCTCCACCCCTGCAAACTAAATTCATTTCTCCAGTTGCTGAATTCTCCACAGTGGTAAATTAAGTCTGTTCAGAAGGCATATTAACCATTTTCAGAAATAGAAGGCAATGGGGGAAAA
>NW_011494640.1:7767560-7775366 GCF_000754665.1 Bison bison bison
CGAAATAAAAATCCCCCCTGCCGTATCAATAAACAAGAAATGTCACAGCCATCAGTGATTTCTGGCCTCCAAGTGTGAATGAGGGCTCCCAAAACTGAGATCCAGCGCATGCTGCCACCTTGCTGAGGAGCTAGGGGAATGCAAGAAGCAAGGTGAACAAGGAAACGGGATTGGGCCCAGAGAGCTGAGGTGCCTATGAAAGGAATGAAAACAGTAAGCCAGAGGCTTGCATCTTCCCATACATACAGTGCTAAAGTCCCTAACTTGATACCTGATCTTTGACGTTCAGACTGCCTGCTCCCTTTGTTGCAAACTTGTGTACAGCCTGATTTCCCTCCTGCCTCCTTGGAACAGTTTCTTCAGAGCTACTGAGATGCTACCTCCCAGGCCCAGAGTCCTAAACACTCTCACCAAATAGAATAACTACTTCCAGGTTGTGACTATATTATTTAGTCAACACAGGAAAGGATGCTGTCCCAGAGGAACATCAAAAAGATCACAAAGCAGTGGGGAAAGTATTCACTGATTTAAGGAACCCCGATGGTGGCCAGGTAACTGACCCAAAGCCATTAAATATAGCTCTGAGTGTGTCCACAGTAGTTCTGAGACTTGAATGAGTGTTACTCCTTTACTCATCATTTTTACTGGTCCCAATCTGGTGCACTTTCTCCATAGCAGGTTTTAACCAGGTTTTGAATTATGTTCAAATCCTGTGAGATTACAAGGCACCATCCCAGAGTTCCATGATACAATATGGAGCAATAGAAGCCCTTACAAACTGTGGGTATAAGTATAGTTTATCTTTGGGGATATGTATAGTTATCCTATATAATTATCCTATGCATACCCCCAAAGATAAACTATACTTACCCCCACAGTTTGCAAGGGCTTCTACTGCTCCGTTATATATTATGGAACTCTGGGAGGTCCACATAGTCAAAGCTATGGTTTTTCCAGTAGTCATGTATGGATGTGAGAGCTGGACAATAAAAAAGGCTGAGCGCCAAAGAATTAATGTCTTTGAATTGTGGTGCTGGAGAAGACTCTTAAGAGTCCCTTGGGCAGCAAGGAGATCAAACCATTCAATCCTAAAGGAAATCAATCCTGAATATTCATTGGAAAGACTTATGCTGAAGCTCAAGCTCCAATACTTTGGCCACCTGATGTGAAGAACTGATTCATTGGAAAAGACCCTGATGCTGGAAAAGATTGAAGGCAGGAGGAGAAGGGGACAACAGAAGATGAGATGATTAGATGGCATCACTAACTCAATGAACACAAGTTTGAAGAAACTCCAAGAGATGGTAAAGGACAGGGAAGTCTGGCATGCTGCAGTCCATGGGGTCGTGAAGAGTTGGACACGACTGAGTGACTGAACAACAATCAATGTGCAAGAAATGTATTCTTTCAAATTGTATTCTTGGATAATCTTGTAGTGATTTCAACAGTGAATACCAGCTACTTTGAAAAATAAAAGAGTTTTGCCACAAAATGTAAAAGAGACAAGGAATATAACAAAACGTTTTGATGAAGCTATACACGAGTTTCAGTCATCTCTAAAAACAGGGGCTGCAAATTGGTATCCCACTGGTCAAACACAGTTTGGCCATGGCAAGTTAGATGGTTCAAGGTCAAACTATCAAAACTCTCTTTAGCCTTTTAGTAGCTCTAGTCTTTAATCTGTGATTTGCAAACCATTAATATGAGGTGGCAAATCATGGCCAATGGGCTACCATAGCTAACAGTTTTTACACCTTTAAAACATTGTAGGCAGGGGCACTTCCCTAGTAGTCCAATGGTTGAGAATTCTCCCTTCAATTCAAGGGACGCAAGTTCGATCCCTGGTCAGGGAAATGAGATCCCACAACTACTGAGCGCGGCAACTACGGAGCCTCTGTGCCGCAGCTAGGGAAGCCTGCGCTTTGCAAACAAAGAGCCTACAGTGAAGATCCTGCATGCCACAAGTAAGACCTGACACGGATTAATTAATCAAAATAATAAAACACTGTAAGGGAGAACAAAGAATATATGACAAGGGTTGTGAAAATAAACAGATCCCATCTAATAGCCAAGTAAAAACAAAGGAAGATATGTGGCCCACAAGCCTGAAATACATACTATCTGGCACTTTACAACATACAGATCTTGAAATCAAGTTAGGGGATTTCTAACCAGAATAGAATAGACTAGAGCCTATCAACTTGTCACAATGAATTCTGTATTGTGACAATTCAGCTTACACATGCGTATGTACAAACATGTAAAATATATTTCTTTCTCAGACTATAGTCCAAGAAGTTTGGAAGTTACTGCCCTAGGATCTATCTTATCATTTCAAAGATTCCCAGTTGAGACAACTGAAATAATCTTTCCCTCACTGTACATTTAGGGATTTGCCGAAGTTTTTGCCCTCTATTAACACTATTTTCCACACCCAGCGATCCCCTTCCCTACCATATCCTGATATATGCTAGAATAAAAGTGAATCCAGCCTGGATTCTAATAAACTTCCATCCAGTCTCCTCTCCACAACCAAGCTATTGTGTTATCCCATATACTTGTCTCACCAGCCTTTCATTCATATAATACTTTCACTCAGTTGTCATTAGTAAGAACAAGGACACAGTTGACTTTAGCAAATGAACAGTAATCCTTGATTTTTGGTGAAAATGACAGCAGAGGACAAACAGCATTCTAGAAAGGCCCAGGCCCTTCAAGAGGACATGGTGAACCTGAGTGTTTACAGCTTTTCCTTGAGCTGTCTGATACATGTCTGTTTCATCCTTATTTACTACAGACAGATTTCTGACATTGCGTCTTGTCCAGTAGAAAAAAGCCAGGGAGACCAAGTGGCCTGGAGAAGCCTTGGGAAGGTCTCTAGGGGGTGGAGGGCCTCCAGCTTCTGTTACTGGAGGGGATATTACCTTCCACCCCTCCTGAGCATTTTGTTTTAGTAAAACTTCCCTCCCAGCTGAGAAGCTACGGTCTTTGGTGGTTTTAGATGTGTATCCACACACCCTTCCTTGTTCCTAGAACATATTGTGAAATTTGAAACACTTTTCCAGAAGGAGTAGCATGCAGAGAGAGAGGGAAGGTGGGCTGATGCAGGAGTTAATATCCTAGAGTCTGGGAAGAACCCAAAGCCAGCTTTGAAATTAGCCCAACAATGCGCACGGACCTTCCTGAAGAAACAAAGCCTTCATATCAAATAAGACTTTGAAGATAATTGTTTTTGAAGTTGGGGTGTTCCACACCCACTTATTTATTGAGCATTTTAGGGCCCATTGTTGAGCTCATATTCTTCTCATTTCCCTTTCTGGAAATTCTATTTTGACTCCTAGAAAACTGTTCTGGTTGGTTCTCCTCCACGTATTTCCTCTGTAAGTACTTGGTCCTGGGGAGAAGCAGGGAAAAAAATCGTCTTCTCTCCAGGTAATGTACCCTTACTTAGGCCATGTGTACAAAAGATAAAATTCTAATAAAATGTATTCTATACAAGCCCATTAAACACAAACAGTCTTTATAGTCTCTTGGTGATAGGGAAGACCTTACTTAGTGTCAAATTTTTAGGCAAAACTAAGTGAAGTAGGATTGGGTTGCTGACTTAAAGAAGCATGTAAATTAAACCACATCTTTAAGAAAGAAAGCCTTCCCTGGTGTCTCAGATGGTAAGAATCACCCGCAATGCAGGAGACCCAGGTTTGATCCCTGGGTCAGGAAGACTCCCTGGAGAAGGGAATGACAACCAACTCCAGTATTCTTGCCTAGAGAATCCCTCGGACAGTGGAGCCTGGCGGGCTCCAGTCCATGGAGTTGCCAAGTCAGACATGACTGAACGACTAACACTTGAAGAAAACAAGCTGAGAGTAGTAAGAAATTTGACAATTGACTACTTAGCTCCCAGCACATCGTGGGAACACACTGGAAAGACATCTGTATAATGTATATTATAAAACAGCACTCTCCTAAGGAGGTGTCCTGTGGCCACATGTGCTTCCAAGCACTCCATTAGTTGGGCGAGGGTTTGGGTCAGGGTTTCTCATCCTCACACTACTGACATTTTGAGAGGGGATAATTCTTTGTCATGGGGTGGGGGTGTAGGGAGGGGATCCTGTCCTGTGTGTTGTAGGATGTTCAGCAGATTCTCCAGTCTCCAGCCCACTAAATCCCACTAGCAACTCCCTCATCCTGTCATGACAACAAAAAATGTCTTCAAATATGGCCATCTTTCCCCTGGAGGCAAAAACAACCCTGGTGATAACCATTTGGTTAGGGTTAGGTTCCATTTGAGTCAGGGTCAGAATTTTTACAATCTTTATCACAAACTATTAAAACTACAAATTTATTACTACATGGTATCACTTATATGGGGCTTTGCAGGTGGCACTAATGGTAAAGAATCTGCCAGCCAATGCAGAAAACTTAAGAGACATGGGTTGAATCCCTGGGTGGGTGGGGAAGATCCCTGGAGAAGGAAATGGCAACCCACTCCAGTATTCTTGCCTGGAAAATCCCATGGACAGAGGAACCTGGCAGGCTACAGTCCCTGGGGTCTCACAGTGTGAGATATGACTGAAGCGACTTAGCATACATGCGACATTACAATTGGAAATGTGACGTGTTATCTATGAAACAGAAACAGACACACAGTCATAAAGAACAGACTTGTGGTTGCCACAAGGGAGAGGAGGTGGGGGAGGGATAGACTGGAAGTTTGAAATTAGTAGATGCAGACTATTATATATAGATTGGATAAATGACAAAGTCCTTTATCATATAGCACAGGGAACTATATTCAATATCCTGTAATAAACCATAATAGAAAAGAATATGAAAAGTAATTTATATATGTATAACTGAGTCATTTTGCTGTACAGCAGAAATTAACACAACATTGTAAATCAACTATAATAGATTTCTTTAAAAACTACAAATTTGTCTCATTTTCCCAGTAAGCTATATGATTTTCAAGAGTCAGCCCTGCAAAGATCCAGCGGGTGGGAGGAAAGCACAGGAGGGAGGGGATATATGTGTAGTTATGGCCGATTCCCATTGTTGTACAGCAGAAACCAACAAAACATTGTAAAGCAATTATCCTCCAATAAAAAATAAATTTTTTTTTTTTAGAAAAAAGAGCCAGGGTCCATAGTTTAGCACCACAATTTCCCACAGAGAAGCTCAAAAATTCTTGGTGGGTAAATAAGTGAATGAATGAGGAAGTGAACAAATAAAGAAGAGGATGAACACACACACAAGTGGGAAGAAGTGTGTAGAGAGAATTCTGGAAGAGAAGTTTGGTATCTGTCGGGGATCTTGAAGAAATGTTTTAAATGATATTTCAGAGGAGATAGAGAAAAATAGAACCAAGGGCAAAGAGAGAGGTCGTACTTGATAGAGCATCACAACATGGCTTGAAGGAAGGGTGGGCTGGGGTGAGCTGACATTTAGGTTGAAAGACTTGGCACCTCACCGGATCACGTTGTAACTGTCCATTTCTTACCTATTGCTTTTTCTTGACCAAACTTTAATCCAGCTCCTCTCTTTCCTGCAGGTCCCTACACCCTGCATGCCGACAACCCTGAGCAAGGACAAAAAAATGTGGACCGTGCCCAAACCCTCTGCCACTGCCTGCCCCTCCTTATCAGCTTCTCCCGGGAATTGGCTGGCCACAGCGGGGCCTTCCTGTCAGACTCCACTGGTCACTTCCCCTGGCTTGTCCAGCTTCCCTCCAAAGTTCTGCTTGCCTCTGCTTGCCAATAGCAAGGATTATCTTTGAAAATATAGATTGATTTTACGACAATCTTACAGATTGATTTTAAGACACTTGCAGATTCCAATAATCGCAGCACTTCTCCCAATTCCGGTAGTCTTTCTCATTAATAAGGCTCTCCCTGGAGATGTCTGGATTTGCTTTTGACACCAGATTTCTAGCCTGAGTTTAATGTCTAGCAAAGAGAAGAGAAGAGGGGAGAAAAAATGGCCTCTATGGGTCCTTTTCAGTCTTTGCTTTATGGAGACCAAAATTTAGGTGGTCTATTTCAAATGTTAAGAGAAAAAAGCTATGTGCAGTTTGCAGAGTTGGATCAAGTGATTTTTCATTCAAAGTTCACAAGTCAACCTTCTGTACCATAGCCTAGAAACGCTTCAGTGCTTATACAGTTTGGATTTTGGCAAAATGGTGCACTACTTTATCATGCAGAGAATAACGGGATGACTGTGGTTTCCTCTCTCTTCGGGGGCAGAGGGCAGTGGGCCATGGGAGTGTCAGCTGAAATCTTCTGGGAGGGTGGGCTTTGGGACTCTCTCTGCAGCTGATGCAGGTGCTCTTTTTCTCAACCGTCCACAGCTAATATTTGGGTGTGCTCCGCTGGTCTTTGATATTCAAGTCACAAGCTTCTTATAACTAGCAGCTTAGGTATTTATCATTTCTTTATTTAACCATGTAAATCTGAAGCAACAAAATACATTTCTTTCTTTATTCTTCCAGTTTCTCTGCATAGCATTTTGCATTATTTATATATAATGCTTCACATAAGAGACGATGGAATTATATTTCTATTTTTAACCAACTTTCTCTTGGGTCTTATTGTTAATTAGGCAAGAAAATTCAGTTCTCACAGTTAATAAACAGGGACATACATTTTCAGGTTTTGATTTTTTATCATTTTGGTATTCTATTTATTTATTTGACAGAATAGTTTTACTGATTTTTTTTCTTTCATAGAGCTCCCCCATTTTTCTGGTAAGAACACTTAACATGAAGTCTGTCCTCTTCACAGATTTTTCAGTATACAATACAGTATGGTTACCCATAAGTACAGTGTTGTGCATCTGCTCTCTAGAACTTTATTCATGTTGCATTACTGAAATATACACATTTATATTACAGTTCCTCATTTAAATATACAGTTTAAATCCCCAGTTTAAATATACAGTTCTTCATTTTCCTCTCTACCCAGCCCTTGGAAACCACCATTCTTTGCTTCTATGAGTTTGATATAATGGAATATATCAGAATAATGGAATCAGGCAGCATTTGTCCTGCTGTGACTGTGGTGTAATGTCATAAAGGTTCATCCATGTTGTCCTATATTGCAGAATTTCTCTTTTGAAAGGCTGACTAATATTCCATTGTATGTATATACCTCATATTCTTTATCCATTAATCCTTCAATGGACATGTAGGTGGTTCCCATATCTTGGTTGTTGTGAATAGTGCTCCAATGAACATGGCAATGATCACAGCTCTTCAAGATCCAATCTCTGCAACTACACTCACATCTAATGGTTATTCTAACTTCTAAGCAAATTTTAAAATGAACTTAACAAGTGTAGGGTATTAAGTATATCTCTAATGCAAAGGGTTAGTGTTCAGGTTTGGAAGAAAGTCTGAAAGTCATTGACCACGTTTTCAACCATCATGTAATATAAGAAGTTCACATAAAATAATTGTGTTTCTTCTATAAAAACATATTTACTTCCTATTTCCTTTTCACAATACAAAAACTGATAAATTTCATTCAATATTAGACAAAGCAGATCAGTTCAGTTTAGTCAGTCCAGTTTAGTTGCTCAGTCGTGTCAGACTCTGCGACCCCATGAACCGCAGTACACCAGGCCTCCCTGTCCATCATCAACTCCCGGAGTCCACCCAAGCAGTTATCTAGTACCAATTACTTATTCTCTGATACAGTGTGAGCCCTGTGAGGGTTGAGTCAAGCTTATGCATGATTATATACCTGGTGTTTACCCTAGTTCTTGCTCCATAGTGAGTACTTGACTAGCATTTCTAGAGAAAAAAAAAAA
>NW_011494640.1:7775466-7806329 GCF_000754665.1 Bison bison bison
TATTGAATTTTTAAACATTCTATTTTCATATAAGCACAAATTAGTGTTCCTATTACTTTCCTTGAAGCTACAGGGTAAATTGGTAAATGCCAATCTCATGATTCCATAATGGGACATAACCAAATAACAATTCAAGGTGACTCTACCTTTTAAAGTATAGACTATCCCAAAGACTCACTTGTATTAAGTGCTAAATGCCTAACAGAAGAACATGAATACTATTCTAAGAACTTATTAGCTGGGACCAGGTACTCTGCATGGTAGCTTTATGGTGAATAAGCAGGTGCCATTGAGAAATGACCCAGCAGGAATTTTGAAATAAGGTCTTAGATAATATGATTATACATGCAATTTCAGGTATCTGGAAAAGTAATCTCTGGGTTTAGACTGAGAAATCTTAGGAGTCAATGCCACACTCAGCCTGCCCTCAAAATTGTGTTTTCTTCCGAATTCACTATGTGTATAGGTCTTATCGAAAACCAAGTCGTCACTGACAAGCTGTTTAAGCATCTGTACAAGTGAAATCAAGATTCTAGCCTGGAATAATTTACATTCTAAATGGGAATCTGCCATTTGATTTAATCTAGGTTTCGAAACATCAATCTAGTGTAGTATTTGGTCAAGGGAAAAAAACTTTAGCTGAACAAGAAATACCTGGAATTTTAAGGCCCATTTGGACCACCTGCTCTGTTTTCTTTGTGGGACCTCTGATTATTTATGGTTTTACTTATGTTTAGTTGGTAATTCTTTGCACTGAAGTAATGCATTTTCACCAAATCACATAATTTGTAAATGCTTATATTTGTTTTTCAGTGTGAGAATTTGGGAGGCGATATAAAAATAGTTAAAACTTTTCGTTTGGTTTTATATTTTTAAACAGATTCAAGTTACAAATGTTTGAGCTGCATTACCTGGAAGAAATTTAATTCATATACGCTGCTGCTACTGCTGCTGCTAGGTTGCTTCAGTCTGTCGGACTCCGTGCAACCCCATAGATGGCAGCCCACCAGGCTCCCCTGTCCCTGGGATTCTCCAGGCAAGAACACTGGAGTGGGTTGCCATTTCCTTCTCCAATACATGAAAGTGAAAAGTGAAAGTGAAGTCGCTGAGTCATGTCCGACTCTTCCAGACCCCATGGACTGCAGCCTACCAGGCTCCTCCGCCCATGGAATTTTCCAGGCAAGAGTACTGGAGTGGGGTGCCATTGCCTTCTCCTTATATACGCTAGTCTTGTCTAACTAAATTTAAAAGCCAATACAATTGCCAGATTGTATCATCTGTGAAAGGAAATAATTTGTGAGTTTTCCAGAGAAAAAAATTCACCTTTAGACTCTGAAACTGCTAATTTAGACAATCAGTGATCCAATGAACAGTCTCCAAAAAAGTAAATGTTTATCAGTTGACCTGTATTTTCACTCACTGATATGGCTCATTTAAAAAGCCACTAATGCTCTGTAAGGGGCTTCCCTGGTGGCTTAGATGTAAAGAATTCACCTGCCAATGCAGGAGATGTGGTTTCAATCCCTGGGTTGGGAAGATCCTCTGGAGAAAGAAATGGTAACCCACTCCAGTATTCTTGCCTGCAAAATCCCATGGACAGAGGAGCCTGGAGGGCTACAGTCCATGGGGTTGCAAAGAATCAGAGATGACTTAGCGACTAAACAACAAATACACTGTAATGGCCCATATGCGGAAAGCATCTTTGAAAGAGTGGGTATATGTACTTGTACAAAAGATTCACTTTGCTGTAATATGAAACTAATACAACTTAGTAAATCAATTATGCCTCAAGAAAAATTGAAAAACTAAAAAAAAGTCTTTAAAAAGTGACGGCCGAACCTCAGCTACATCACATAATGTTCATGTTCTTTAGTTTTAGAGCAGTGGAACACTTGGCTTAATTTTAGAACAAGTTAACTAGTTTTAAATTCTTATCGTAATCTATCACATCCCATGGAATGTTAAAATACAACATTTCACTATCCCATTTATCCTTTCCTTCTTCTCTGCTAGAAGAGTTCTTAACAAGCAACTGTCAACAAAAGCCTGGGCTTCTGAGCAAAGCAATACCATTCACCACTCTGTATTTAAAAGCCCACATATGTGCTCTTTCAAAACTCTTGCATTTGTACCATGTGAGATTTCAGATTGTTTTTAATCTCAGCATGGAACCCTGCTCTCTAGTGTTGAAGGTCATGCCTTCATTGCTTTGCTGACCCAGACCATCCTGACATGGCCATGGTTGAAAATCAGGGACCTGGGCTTCCAGCCAACATTCAGGTAAGTGCATTGCTTCTGTGTCCACACTGACACAGAAGCATATCTTTTAAAATACATTTTTTTTTAAAAATCAGGTTTATTGAGGGACTTCTCTGACTGTCCAGGGGTTAAGACACCAACCTTCTAACACAGGAGGTGTGGGTTCTATCCCTGGTCAGAGAACTAAGATTCCACGTGCCACGTGGAAAGGCCAAAAAAATTTTTAAAAAAGAAAAAAAAAAATACTCTAGATGAGGGGGTAGCAGTCAGCAAGTTTGTCCTTTTGAATAAAAGTCAGCCTTTAAAAAAAATGTCCTAGAAATGGAATCACATATTATAGAACCTTTTGTTTCTGGTGTCTTTCATGTCTCATAGTATCTTCAGATGGAATAATTCTGTACTGAGAAATAGAAATATAATGGACTTAAGATGCATTCTGTTTCTTAAGAATCTTTTTCATTAAATAGATGAACTTTTTATTCAACAGGTGAAAGAATTAGAAAAATAGAGCCATAAAGTCATGCCAGTTTAAGTGGATCTCATTACTTATTGAGTTTTTTCCTTGTTACTTGTTTTTTCCTTTTTACTTCTTTCCATTACTTACAAAGGTTGTTCCTTGTCTTGGTTAAAGTTCATTCTTACTAAAGCTTAGTTCACAAACTCTGTAAACCTACCCAATCTCATGAACAAAATGGTCAGCCTTACATATCTCTATAAATATTTATTTCAAAACATTTAGAATATTGAGCCACTTTGGAAACAAAAAGATAAAATCAATTCATAAAGCACAATTAAATAAAATAACATCAGAATATTTTTAAAAATTTATTTTAATCCCCTACTTATTCAATAGAAGGAAGGATATCTTTATTTAGTAAATATTAAAAGTAAGGTTCATAAGGATTCAATAATATTTGAGATAATAAAGCAAGCAGTTTTTACTTTCTAAAATTATTTTTGAATTCCCAATTTATTATCCAGCTGGAAATTTGCTCCCCTATTTTTCAGAAATTATTCAGTGTGTGACGGAGAGAATACAAGCTTAAAATGAGAAAAATACAGATTTGAATCTTCAAGTTTGTTGCGGCTACTGCTGCTAAGTCGCTTCAGTCATGTCCGACTCTGTGCGACCCGATAGACGGCAGCCCACCAGGCTCCCCCGTCCCTGGGATTCTCCAGGCAAGAACACTGGAGTGGGCTGCCATTTCCTTCTCCAATGCATGAAAGTGAAAAGTGAAAGTGAAGTCCCTCAGTTGTGCCCGACTTAGCGACCCCATGGACTGCAGCCTACCAGGCTCCTCCATCCATGGGATTTTCCAGGCAAGAGTACTGGAGTGGGGTGCCAAGTTTGTTAGTAAGTTTTAAAAAGCTCCTCATTGTGGAAAATTTCAAATACATTTTAATAGAATAGACAACGTGGTGGGATCTCACCCAACTTCAATCATGATCATTTTGTGGCCAATCTTGTTTCATCTATTCTCCCCACCAATTCCTCATCTTTTTTAATGTCTCAGTTTTCTCATCAAGAAAATGAAAAATGTAACATCTACTTCATGAAGTTCTGCAGTCAAAATGTCAGCCTTTAAACACGTGATTCCTGGCCCACAATGTACTCAATACACGGTGCTTCTCTCTGATTTCCTAACTGAATATTCATATTAGTCACACCGCTAGAATGCACTTACTTTTTCTAAGGACTTTTACATTAATCGTCTCCAGATATTTCCTTTATTTTTTCACAAACCCATTGTGTCGTAATTTGAAATGAATTCATCCCTATGACTGAAGTAGGCAAAATAGAACTTGAGATGGAAATTAACCCATCAATCTCTCTATCCTCCTTCTGCTGCTATTTTGTATAACTCAATTGAAATGCCTGCTTTGTTGGCAAATTATGTTGCCCTTTTTGAGGAGTTCACGCAGGCATCAGAGACTCAGGAAAAAATTAAATTGGGTGGAAAAAGTCAGGGTTCACCTTGTTTCTCCTGATAATTCAAGATTTTTAATCTTTTTAACTTCTCAACTAAGGGAAATTTAGATTTTTAGAAACGTCTCCAAAATCTTCCTTTGTATTCCTGTAATATATTCTCCTCTAGTTTATGTCAACATCCTCAATGCTAGAGCAACGAAAGTTTGAGATCCTTTCCTTGAAAGTTACTTTAAAACTCAGCTCCCAAAGGAAGGACTTTACCCAAGTGCCAGAGCAGAGTAAGCAAAAAAAAAACCAAAAAACCCCACACACAGTCCAAAGGCATAACAGAAAACAAATCTTATTTCAATAAAATATTTCCCTAGACAAAAATGTGTTATTGCAAGCTCCTGGTTTTGAAAAGCATACTTCTTCAAAATTGATTTTTGGTAGGAATCTAATTAAATGTACTTGAATTAAACTTCTAAGTGACAAGACTAGAGAGACACATTGATTAATAACTCTTCAATCTCCATCATAAACATTCATTTATCATTGATTATACACTTATGATATCCCATGAGCTCTTCAATGGAATGCCATTTTAAAAGATTGGAGCCAAAAAAACAGAAAATACCATGTCAGCATTTTCACATGACACAGAGATTCATCAGATAGAAGATTGCATTGAAACATCCTAAAGTAATTCTTCTATCTTCTCAGCATTTCTCAAACCATTATCACAACATAAGCTATTTATGAATTTCACAATTTAGAAAAGCTATGCATAGCTTAAAAAGAGATTTCAAACACATTTTTGAAGATTAATGAAAGGCTAGAGGTGGGGAAGGCCCATGAGAAAAGCTTAAAAAAATCCTTTTACCTCATCTAGAAAAAGCTAAGGAGTAACTCAATATCTTTAAATATACAGCCAGTTAGGCAAGGAATGCCACTATAAAACTATCTTTACTGAAAGCATAAGAATATATTGTTGTATACCGATGATATAAGATAATTTTCTGGGGGACTCTCGTTTTTAAAAAAACAGATGAAATTTCTAAATCTAAAATATGGGCTGGGGGCAAGTGTTGTTGGAGAGTGAATAATCACACAACCTCTCAATAAAAGTTAATTTCTTAAAATAACTCATTACTTAGGCAAATGAAGTAATAACACTTTAGTAGTATCACACCAAAGACCCAGCTATTGACAGACTGGTTGCCTGTTACCATCTCTCTCACACACACACAAACACACACACGTACCCTTCTACCCTCCACCTTGCAAAGATACTCCTCTGAATGGGAAACAGATCGGATGAACATTCATTTCTTCTTGATCAAGGGAGTTGACAGTAAAAAAAAAGATTCATATATGATCCATATATGAATCTCACTGCCTTCATGGTTCTCTGCCCTGGATGGTCCAGAGACTTGAGCTACAAAAAAGCAACTGTGTAGTTTTAGAAAATTATTTTTTCTTCCTACCTCCTTTGGTTCTCAGCTGAGTCTCTGTAGCAAAAGACAGATTAACAAGAGAAAAGCGTACAAATTTATTTGCCACAAGTTTTACATGACACCAGAGCCTTCATAAGGAAATGAAGACCCAGAGAAACAGTTAAACCTGTGTGCCTTTATCTTAGGTTTGATGAAGAGTAGAGAGTCATGAAAAAATGTGATAAGACAGAAAGGATATGAGCTAAGAGTAGTAAACCAAGGGGAACTTAGCAAGGCCTGGTCATTCACATTCCTCTCTGCGTCTCTTGGAGGTAAGGAGTCTCCTTGCCCTTGAGTGGAGGGAGGGCATCTCTCACATGAGTGTCTTATGACCTGCTCCAGGGGAGAGTCAGTCTTTCCTGCATGTGCAGTGTCTCCAATTTCTATTAAAAGATATTTAGTATGTCAAGATGCCGTATTTGGGGGTAGCATGTCCTGAACCCCATCACCACCAAGTTTGGAAAGTACAGATTAAAAAGAAAAGGGGAAGACCAGTAGTGCAGATCAGATCAGATCAGATCAGTCGCTCAGTCATGTCCGACTCTTTGCGACCCCATGAATTGCAGCACGCCAGGCCTCCCTGTCCATCACCAACTCCCGGAGTTCACTGAGACTCACGTCCATCGAGTCAGTGATGCCATCCAGCCATCTCATACTCTGTCGTCCCCTTCTCCTCCTGCCCTCAATCCCTCCCAGCATCAGAGTCTTTTCCAATGAGTCAACTCTTCGCATGAGGTGGCCAAAGTACTGGAGTTCCAGCTTTAGCATCATTCCTTCCAAAGAAATCCCAGGGCTGATCTCCTTCAGAATGGACTGGTTGGATCTCCTTGCAGTCCACGGGACTCTCAAGAGTCTTCTCCAACACCACAGTTCAAAAGCATCAATTCTTCGGCGCTCAGCCTTCTTCACAGTCCAACTCTCACATCCATACATGACCACAGGATGGCCCCTTAATGTCAGGAAAACCACAGCTGCTGTGCTGCTCTGTCCTCCCTGTCCTCACTGGGAAATGCAAAGTGATCTTTTCTATCCATCCTGGCAGGAAGCCATTGCACTCAGCTACCCTAGGACCAGGCAGATGGATCCTGATTATACTGTCCATTAGGTTATCTAGCTCGGGTAACTGGTGCTTTCGTCTACCCTAAATTAAATAAAAATTAGAATCATGAAAATGGCTTTTTAGTTGTAACTTCCAAGGGCTTAATAAAGGAAAGGTCACTGTAAACAGAGAGATTATCTCACAGAAAGTAGAGCAGCAATGCTGTTATTTTAAGTGCATGAAACAAGGATGTGTTCAAATTTGGGGCAGCCTCACATACACCAAAACTGAAAATTTTCAGATGTATTTAAAGCACATAATATTTGCAAAACGTCCAGATAATTCAGACAAGTGTTTTCACCCTCATACCCATTCATTTAAACCTGTGATGTATGCAGTTGCTCAGCCTCAGGCTTCACTACTTCATACGTTATTTTGCGACCCCATGAATCGCAGCAGCAGTTATTTTGGGGCCAACTCAAAGTATAGCTGAAGTTGAAAGCCAGATTTTCAATATCAAAAAAAATGACAATATATATGGATTTTCGATAAGTTTGGTTCCTGATCATTAGGACAATTTTTTTCTTATCTTTCTGTTCTCATGGAGATGGCCTCATTGCAGTTATTCAGGGGAATAGGATTGAGGGATTGAACCTGAAGGATAAGAGAATTTAAACAATTTCAACAAATGCTTTTTTAAAAAGCCATTTTTAAAAAATGTTAAAATAAGAAAGGCTTACTTCCATTAAGGCAATAATAGAGTAGATATCGGAAAAATCCTTACACTACAAAACACCTAAAACTTGTGGATATAATTTTAACTTTTTAAAATAAAAATCTGAACTGGTGATAAGTAAGAAAAATTCTCAGAGGCCAAAGCAAGACAGGAAACCAGATAAGGAAGCAGTGAGTCTGTCATGTGCTCAAGGCATCTGCTGATTCAGTGGAGTTTGTGTTTCAGAGGCATCCCCAAAAGGCTGCACCTTCAGTAAGTGCTGAAATAGAATAAAACGGAGTTGGGGGGACCTAACAGAAAAGATTAATTTGGATAGAGTTGGAGGAATTTACTCTAGGAATTTGTCTTCATAACCTAGTACTCCTAAATCTGGAGCCCAATTCCTACAACCTAATTTTTTTTTTTTAAAGCAGAGAAGTCAGTGTAAATTGGTACTCAGTGGCAATGGCCTATGTACATATATGTATTAAAAGCAAAGGAAGTGTCCGTCAAAACAAGAATCAAAAAATTGCCACAGATAAAATTCTACCAGATAAGAGTTTATGATAACAAATCCAAAATCACATAAGGATATAAAATATCATAAGCAAGTCAACTGAAATAACAAACAGCATAATCAGACCAACAAAGATTTTAGAGTAATTATCAGCATTAAAATATAAAATATGTAGTATGTTTTTACACAGAAGGAAATAATAGCAAAAGAGAGAACTGATTCATAAAAAATGATTATGAAACAAAGGGGGAAATAGAATTAATCAAAATTTAAAATTTAATAAACATGTTAAGAGCAGTGTAGACATATATAAAAGGAAATTATAGAACTGGAAAAATATCACTTAGAATGTAGCACTTTTTTATGAGAGATAGAAATGGAAGAATTAACACACATAGAGATTAAAGTGAGAATGTTTAACAAATCTCTCTTTGGAGTTCCTAATAGAGGTGATAGAGTGAGGAAGATTTTAAAATTATTGAAGAATTTTTCAGAAGTGATCAAAGTTATGTATTCTCATGCCTTTGATTACTTCTGAAAGTAATCAGAAGTAGTTACTTTAGGGAAGCCCCCAAAATCACACACACACACACACAAAATAAGTGAAAACAGATTCACATCTAAGCACATGGATGCTGCTGCTGCTGCTGCTAAGTCGCTTCAGTCGTGTCCGATTCTGTGCGACCCCAGAGACGGCAGCCCACCAGGCTCCCCCGTCCCTGGGATAAACTGCAGAAAACCAAGGGAAAGACAAGCAGAGAAATGAGAACTTCTGCTACAAAGAAATGACAATTAGTTTAACAGCTGATCTTTCAGTGGCACATAATGGAAGCCAGAAAAACAATGGCTCTGAAGTGTTAGAGGAAATAATTGCCAGCCTTCAATTATATGCAAGGAGAAACTACATTTCAAAAATGAGTGGGAAATAAAGACATATTCAGACAAACAGAAATGGAGTGACTGTACTATCATCAACAGACCTTTTCCTGAAAGCAACTTCTACAGGATGCCATTGAGGAAGAAGGCAAATTATCCCAAAGGAAGAGAATCCCAAAAGGAGGAATGCAAAAAAGGAGGTTAACAAAAGAAAACACTGACTCTGTTCTTCTAAAAGATGACGAAATACTGACCAACAATATATTAGTCAAAGAATGTCCAAAATTACAGATTTTTGTATTGTTCTGAAGGAGGGCAAAAACTACACTGACTAGACGCTGCTAGGATTGCATTCGGGAGAAGGCAATGGCACCCCACTCCAGTGCTCTTGCCTGGAAAATCCCACGGATGGAGGAGCCTGGTGGGCTGCAGTCCATGGGGTCGCGAAGAGTCGGACATGACTGAGCGACTTCACTTTCACTTTTCACGTTCATGCACTGGAGAAGGAAATGGCAACCCACTCCAGTGTTCTTGCCTGGAGAATCCCAGGGATGGGTGAGCCTGGTGGGCTGCCATCTATGGGGTCGCACAGAGTCGGACACGACCGAAGTGACTTAGCAGCAGCAGCAGTAGCAGGATTGCATGTGAGCAGGGAGTTAGGAAGCAGACCATGTGGCAGGGAGGCATTTGTTTATCAGCATCATTGTTGGAAATTGCTGATTAGTGGTAATAATAAAATGTAGACAGAGTTTTAATTAGTTTTATTATTGCTTTTAAATTCTCTGCAGACAATTCTCCCCCTTACTACCTATACCAGGGCAGACAACTCCCACCACCATCATTCTTATACATCCCTGCTTTATTTATTCAAGAATTAATATGTCCAGTGCAACTACCAAAAACTTAGAGATAAATTACATAATTTATAAACAGAAGGGAGGGATAAAACATATGGGAAATGTTAACTATAAAGAACTCAAGAAAGGAATGGGAAAATTAAGGAGCATGAAAAAATAGGAAACGAGTAGTAAGAAATAAATGCAAATAATAAACATGCTCCTAGATTGAACTACCAATTTACAGAAAAGAGAGGAAATAGAAGGAGTCATTAAATGACATCCAAGGATATCACTCAAAAACACCAGAATCTGGGAAAGTATGCCTTTTTTCAACAAATGGAATTCCATTTGTTGTTCCATTCAACAAATGGAATTTGAGGGGAAAAGAAAAAGAGGTATTTTTTCTTTTAGGATAGTATTTTAGGAGACCTATCAGTCGCCATGTGTGAATCTTGTTTGAATCCTGTTTCATACCAAGAAACTAAAAATATGAGATAATCAGGACATTCTGAATGCTGACTAGAGATATTAAAGAATTATTCATATTTTTAGGTGTGATAGTAGTTGGTGGTTAGGCTTTGCATGTGTGCTAAGTTGGGTCAGTCGTGTTCAACTCTTTGCAACCCCGTGGACTGTAGCCCTCCAGGCTCCTCTGTCCATGAGATTCACAGGCAAGAATACTGGAGTGAGTTGCCACGTTCTCCTCCAGGGGTTCTTCCTGACTCAGGGATCAAACCCATGTCTCACGTCTCCTGCATTGGCAGGCAGGTTCTTTACCACTAGCGCCACCTGGGAAGCGAGTGGTTATGCTTTAGTAAGTTCTTATTTTTAAAGATATAAACTTGCAATCATGAGCCATTAGACCAGCCAATATTCAACAGAGGTGATTTCATGAGTAAACCCGAGGCAGGAATCATGGGCACCATCTTAGAGGCTCCCACTATTAAGAGCTTTTGAAACTTGTTTGCAGGGAGGTGTTTTTGGTATTATTTTCATCTATTTCTCTTCTCGCCTCAATGCCCCACTATCTTTGCGTCTTCCTGTCTAGCAGTTTTGTATTAATAGTTATCTTTCCTGCCCCATCCCATAGTAGTTGCAGGATAGCATAGGTGATTCTTGAGCAAGATTGTTGTTCAGTCGCTTAGTCGTGTCCGACTCTTTTTGACCCCATGGACTGCAGCATTCCAGGCTTCCCTGTCCATCACCAACTCCCAGAGCTTGCTCAAACTTACGTCCATAGAGTCAGTGATGCCCTCCAACCATCTCATCCTCTGCCATCCCCTTCTCCCACCTTCAATCTTTCCCAGCATCAGGGTCTTTTCCATTGAGTCAGTCCTTCACATCAGGTGGCCAAAATATTGGAGTTTCAGCTTCAGCATCAGTCCTTCCAATGAATATTCAAGACTGATTTCCTTTAGGAAGGACTGGTTGGATCTCCTTGCAGTCCAAGGGACTCTCAAGAGTCTTCTCCAATACCACAGTTCAAAAGCATCAAAACCAGTGTCTCTGGTGAAGCAGTTTAGAAGCCATAGCCCCAGGCAACCAAGAGCAGTAAATTATTTTTTAAGATCCAAGAGGATCCGGCACTTAACCTCAAAAGTAAGCCTGACTCTGGTCCCCCATATCAAGTGAGATACATCCCCACTCTCCGTTTAGCCCACTGACAGGCCCAGAACCCAACACATGCAACCTCGTATTCTGCATTTCCATTCTGAGTCTCTTCCACAGAGATATTTGTCTTGATTTTGAGCCCAGCTTTACTGTTAACTTGTTTTATTTTTCTGTTATCCACACTGGATTTTTTCCACTTTTTTGAACATAGAGGTTGCATCAAAGTGAAAAGACTGAACTATTGTGATCCAGATCTCCTCAGCCTCCCATCTCTACTGCTAATAAAACAGCAAAATCTCAACAACTGGAAAAAGTTGTAGAAAATAATCAGACATAATTGGGCGCATTCAGGTTGATATGGCTGTAGACCACAGAAAATAATCAGAAAAAGAAAAAAAGAAAAGGAAAAGCAGGTAAAGGGGGAGGAGAGAGAAAGAAAGGAATAGAAAAGGGAAGGGGAAAAAAAGCAGTTACCCTGTTGCTTTTAATGAAATTTAAGCAGTGGAAGAAAAGACTTCCTCCTGGAAAAATACATTGAAAGCTTCCTTTCCCCTTGATGGCCTTTCATCCTTCCTTTCCTTCATTTCACTTATTACTTTTGCTAAAGATACTTGAGAAGATAGAGGCATTGGGAGAGTTTGTGGCAATTTAATGTGTTTTATTTTTAAATATTTCAGTGTGTTTTTATTGAATGTTGCAGTGTGCTGAAAAAAAATGAGAAAAGAAAACATCACACACGAAGAACAGGAAGAGGCAAAGAAAAAGATTGAATATATCAGCAACAGAATTCATCCAAAGCTCAGATAGTCTTATTCCCACCACTGAATTCTGCATTTGGGTCCTGAAGAGAGTGGCCATGCTTGGCTTTCAGAGCAGCTGCTGATGGGCCACGTTGCGGTGCATCAATAAAACAAAGGAGTCAACACACGGGGGTGTAAGGGAGGGAGGGGTCACGGAGGCAAAGGGATGCTTCACTGGGAAGAGAGGTTGGTCCTCCTGGATGGCAGAGCTTCTTATATGACCTTTGCTTGCGATGCTGCCACTGCGAGGGAGTTAAAGGCTTTGTTCAAGATAAAGTCTCTGAAGTTTCAGAACAGACAAACCAGGATTCAGAACACAATGAAAACAAAAAGACTGCTTTCTTATGAGTATCTAGTTTTTATTTTATTACGAAATTTGGACAACATTATGGGATAACTAAGAACAAGAAAGGGAAAAAAGAAAACCATGCCTGCAAGCAGGGAAAAGTAGATCAAGGAATGAGCTGAATGGTGGTATTCAGCTGGATGTATTCATATCCATCAAACCAAACATTAGGAATCAAGATTTCCTTCAGCTGAGTTTACTGATGTGCACAATCACTCAGGGGCTGGGCTGCACACAGAATTTTTCCATTAGATGTTTCCTTTTGGTGGGAAACTTTCCAGATGGTGGGATTTGTGGTACCAAAGAAAGCCAGGAAGAGGGTCCAGGACCATAGTGTAGAGGAAAAATGGGTGAGAAGGAGGGAAGCTTTACTAACAGAATGGGTACCAGCAGCACCCGAAGAGCAGCCCGCCTAGTGGCAGCATTGCTTATTGGCAGCTGCACTTCTGCTGGCAGCAGCATTTCTGCTGGCAACAGCCCTTCCCACCACCGCAGCCACACGAGTTGCAGCTGCAGGTGCGGCGGTGGCAGCAGACCACGGGGACGCTGCAGCAGCCCCCACAGCAGCCATAGCAGCAGGGGCAGCAGCTGGTGCAGCAGCCCACCCGGTAGCATCTGCAGCTGCTGCAGCTGCCGCAGCCACCACCACAGCCACCGCCACAGCCACCACCGCAGCCACCGCCGCAGCCACCACTGCAGCCACCACAACTTCCACAACCACAGCAGCCCATGGTGTCAGTAGAGAGGACTCAGGAGAGGTGAGGAGGGAGACTCAGGAGGGCAGGGAGGTCTGATGCCGCTTTCTGCTGGCGAGGCCTTTATATACCATCTTGGGAGACGGGAGAGGGAGTGACCCAGGACTCATGACCAGTGGTCACTTCCTCCTTGCTGCCATTGCAGCTTCCAAATAGGGTTGTCTAGGCTTCTTCCTTGTTCACATGCTTATGGACTACATTTAACCCAACACATTTGCTAATTTTAGCTTTCCTCTTTAAAGTCATTTTAGAAACAAGCCAAGAGGCGCTAACCTGTTGGAGGGGATCTTTGCAGAAGCACAGTTGAGTCTAAGATTCTGAAGTAAGAAGGCCCTGGATTGCTACGAGCTCCTGTTCTGTTTCTCCTTAATGGTTTTCTCTCCAAAGAGTCAGTTGAAATCCCCCTGCTTTCACAGAAATTTTGAGAGGCAGGTAAGTCAACATGAATGCCCACATTGAACAAGCCATTCTCTTTCAAACATTTCCCCTTTGTTAGTACTGTGTACTTTCGGCCTCATTACGTTGGCCATTTTAGTTCTTATGAAGCTACATGTTCACAGCTCTATTTCCAAAAATTGTTTTTGAATGAAATTAACGTCTTCCCTTTTTGTAACCTCGAAAGTCGTCTACTAGAGGCCTTGATTCATGCTCTCCTCTCTCACTCTACACTATCTCCCTGAATGCTCATATCCACACCCATCGTTTCCATTTCCCCATGTATATGCCTGGATTTGTTCCTCAGATGCACACATCCAGCTTGGAATCTTCTTCAGATTCCACACTTAGCCAACTTGCAGTCCACCTTCTCCCTGCAGGCATCTCAGAGGCACCTCCAGTGTCACTTGTCCCAGACTCAATTCATAATCTTCCCTGACTCCCCATCCCCCCAAAATGTAAATTTCTCCACAGTTCCTGACCCATCCAGTTGGCAATCCATTTAAAAAATTGCCTTTGGCACTTCCCTGGTGGTCCAGTGGTTGAGAGGCCGCCTGCCAAAGCAAGAGACATGGGTTTGATCCCTAGCCTGGGAAGATCCCACATGCCCCAGGGCAACTAAACCCATGAGCCACAACTACTGAGCCCGCGTGCCCTACGGCCTGTGATCCACAACTACTGAGCCCACGTGCCCTACGGCCTGTGAGCCACAACTACTGAGCCCGCGTGCCCTACAGCCTGTGAGCCACAACTAGAGAGTCCACTGCCATGAGGAGCCCACGCACCGCAAAGAAGACGGTCCCTGCCTGTTGCAACCACAGAAAGCCTGTGCACAGCAACAGAGACCCAGCACAGTCATAAAGAAATGACTAAATAAAATTTTTAAAGTCATCTTGGAGTCTTTCCTTTCTCTCAGCCCATATCTAGTCTTTCACGAAATTCAGTTTACTTTTGCCCCTCTGAAAGCTCTCACACCTGCTCACCTATCTCTGTCTGCTCCTCTGCCCCCCTCACCCCGATGAAGCACCCCCTGAGCAGTTGGAATGCTCTTCAGCCCACATACAGAAACAGCTGTGCTCATTGATAACACCGCCTATCAGTCCTGGGGCCACAGCATCTCCTTTCACTCAGATTCCCGAAGAACAGTCTCACCAAATTGACAATGTGGACTCTGAGCAGCAAGCCTGTGGCCAGAGAAGCTCCGGGAGACAGTCAGCCGGCAAACGTGCCCACCAAGGTCTCTGGACTCAGTGATGGCGAGAGATGCTCCTACATCAGCTCATGTGATGAAAAGGCCACTGGCACTCTCATTTTTCCTTCCTTATATTTTTACAGCCTCCGTTTTGGTCCCCAGCGCTCACATCCCCCCAGGATCCACAGCTACCTGCTTCACCTCATTGCCACAGACTCCATTCTTCCCCTACTTCTCTGGCCTCTGTACCTGTACTCCTTGGGTATCCACCCTGCTCTCAGAATCATCTAAGTCAGCTACTTAGCACAGGGGTGCTTCTCTCAGACATCAACTGATGTCATATCATCAAAGACAAAATCAGTCCCTCATCCAAAGCTACACATGCCAAGAATACACGATCAGTATGCAGACTCTTCAGAGGATCTGTTGGGCTGGCCAAAAAGTTGGTCTGGGTTTCTTCATGAGGGGGTACAGAAAACCCAAACGAACTTTTTGGCCAACCCAATATTTGTTTTTAAAAGAATCATTACGGCCTGGCTGTGAGAAGACAAATCACAAAGGTACACTTCAAATGAAGAGGTGGGGAATGAAAACTTCGAGCCTCAGCAGTTCCCACTGGTCATGAAGCCTGATCACAACATCTGGCCTTGTTTGGAATTTGTGGCCATTTTCACATCCCCAGCTTCTAATGTCACTATATTGCAAACTCTTCGAGGTCAGGGATTGTACCTCAAGCTTCACTGTCCCGACCCCCTTGGAAGCTCACAGGTCACCTGGCCTGGGGGCTGTCCAATGGCAGGTGTGGGCTGCAGACAACCCCGCCCAGCACTCACACTCACAGTGATAGTCCCTGGTATTGCGGGATGATAGAGAAGTCTGCCCATTCCTGTTGACAGCTGGGTTCTCAGCATGCTTCCCTGGAACATTTAAGCCTTTTCAAATTGCATTGGAATATAGTTATACAAAAGAAAAAAAAACATTGAAAATATGGTAAACACAAAGATATCTAAAAGGGAAGTAAATAAAAGACGATGCAGTCTTCCATGTAAATCCAGACAAATAGTAACAAGGAAGTGGTCATGTGTCTTCCCTCTCCTGTCCCCAGAGTTGGTATATAAGGGTCCCCTCCAGCAGAAGCTGACATTCGACTCCCTCCTGAGTCTCCCTCCTCACCTCTCCTGAGTCCTCTCTACTGACACCATGGGCTGCTGTGGTTGTGGAAGTTGTGGTGGCTGCGGTGGTGGCTGCGGTGGTGGCTGTGGCGGTGGCTGTGGAGGTGGCTGCGGTGGTGGCTGTGGCAGCTGCAACAGCTGCAGATGCTACCGGGTGGGCTGCTGCACCAGCTGCTGCCCCTGCTGCTATGGCTGCTGTGGGGGCTGCTGCAGCGTCCCCGTGGTCTGCTGCCACCGCCGCACCTGCAGCTGCAACTCGTGTGGCTGCGGCGGTGGGAAGGGCTGTTGCCAGCAGAAATGCTGCTGCCAGCAGAAGTGCAGCTGCCAGAAGCAATGCTGCCACTAGGCTCCCAGTCTGGCTTCTGAGAAGGTGCTCCAGGGAGCCGTGTTCTAGGTAAGACTACCCCTGTCTTTCTGTCTGCTCCTCTTTGACTTTCAAGTCACAAACATGGCTGGATCCTTATCATCAGTCCACGGAAATCTCACATTTCTGGAGTTTCTGTTTTCCTGCCTGCATTTAATAAACACCAGCCAAAATAATAAATGTGTAGTCTTCTCTGTTTTGTGTGTGTGGGATGTGTGCCTGTGTGTGTGCATTCATTCACTTGGTCGTGTCTGACTCCTTGAGACCCCATGGACTGTAGCTGACAGGCTCCTCGGTCCATGGGATTTGTCAAGCAAAAATACTGGAGTGGGTTGCCATTTCCTACTCCAGGGGATCTTCCCAACTCAGGGATAAAACCTGAGTCTCATGCATTGGCAGATGGATTTGCCACCTGAGAAGCCCCCTTCTCTGTCAATTGCTGTTCAAATCATGTTCTCAACAAAACTGAGTCAAGATAGTCGATGTTCCACATTCTCGAAATGCCTCTAACTTTGTGTTTATTTGTGTCTTATTTTCACCATTGCATTGACATCCCTGTATACACAAAGCCACTGTTGTCTTAGTAAATTGCATTAGTGTTAGCTGTGGCTTCCCTGGTGGCTCAGAGGGTAAAGATTCTGCCTGCAATACAGGAGACCTGGATTTGCATTAGAGCAAGACTCATCTCTTTTCTCTTTCAAGTCTCTCAAGAGTCTATCAGGAGAAATGTGTTTTGATCCCAATAGACAAGGCAGATGTTACATAAGTAAAGGCAGCAATGAATCAAAAACTAGATACATTTTTTGTCATAGATGTAGTTAGTGAATGAGTAATCTGTGTGGGTTTATAAAGAAGCAGGGGATTAGGGGCACATCCTCAGTGTTAGCACTTCAATGTAGTCCACTAGACTCTCCGCAAATCTCTCCCTGGATAGAGTCTTAGCAGCAGAAGTCTTAGTGCATCAGTAAATATTTGGACAGATCCTGCATGGTCATGGGGTCACTCAGGAGCTTGGTCACCTTTAGGCTCATGTTTATGATCATCACTCTTCGCCTCTTCATAGAGTTTCCTTCTCCTGCATTTTGATTATAATTGTCATGCCTCATTACTAAGAAGAAAATGGCCACCCACTCCAGTATTCTTGCCTGGGAAATCCCATGGACAGAGGAGTCTGGTGGGCTATGCTCCATGGGGTCTCAAGGAGTTGGACATGACTTAGCAATTAAACAATTACAACAGCAACAACTGCAAAAAGCAACATAAATGGAGGTGCTGGGTCCCACATGTTCCTTTGCCACTAGCTCTGCAGTTCACCTGTGCTTGCCAACGAGGCATCTCCCTCACTGACCATCCATATTCTCCAGCTCAGACCTCCCAGAGCCGGACCACGAAGTTCAGCTCTAGCCAAGACCAGCACCATGGATGTCTGAGACTAGCCTCTGAACACAACAAGATCAGCCCTCGGTTATAACGTGAGACTGTGAGCACTGGAATCCAAACAATCAAAAAGGGCAACTTTCAAGCACCCCGTTCCCTGAAGAGTCCATATACATGATAAAACGTGTCCCCAAACACCCCTTCTGTCACTCTCCCATACCCTTCCTTGGCCCTTTTCTGTGGACTCCAGCTGTTTAATCCATCATGGTCAGTTGGGAGTTCCCAGCAGGGTTGGACAGGAGAGTAAAGCCTGAGGGAAGCCAAGCACCTAGGAAATGTCTCTCAGAAGGACATTCTGGCACCAAACCCACGAGGTTCACTTGCGGAGTTTTCTTGTCCCTCTATACAGAGCCTGACACAAGGCAGATGTTTAAACAGGTTGAACTGACCAAATGGAACTAAATAACCTAAGGAGACATGGGTGAAGTAACCATGTCAGGTAAGACTTCCAAAGGAGGTCTTCCTTCTCGGCTCCTTGAAATTCAGAAGATAGCATTTAACGAGAGTGTGTGTCTCCCCCAACTCTAAGTTGACGAGGTAGGTTTTGGCAGCCACCTGACTATGCTTTCGTTTTTTTTCCCCCACCTCCAAGAGCCCTGATCCTCTAGTGCTCTCTGGTTACCCACCTCCCCTTAGTTAATCTCAGCCTCAAGGATTTATCCCCCGGGACCTCCACCCTCTGATTCGTCCTTCTGGTCCCACACTCCACTCTTAGAACCACAATCATCACATGGCTATTCCCAGCTAGGAGGGAGTGGTCAAGAGAGAAGCCCCATCCATCCTTCTTACCCAACTTTTCCTCACTGGGGATCCTTGGGGCAGTTTTCCCACAAAGAAAGGTTGAGCAGACAAATTCTGGAGATACGGCCACTCCTCCCATGGAAGATGGAACCCTTTTTAGGCTGTTGGTCCCTTGTCCCTCTCATTAGACATATGCATTTGCTTTGTCACTGTGAATAAAAGACACGAGGCTGTCAGGGTGAAAGAGATGTCACATTCATCATTGACACTGATTTGTGAGAAAGGGACCCAGGTGACCAGTCAACCACTGATAGTTACTGAACATTTATTTGCCAGGCATGGAGCTGGGTCTTACGGGGGGATACCCAGAAGACATGATTCCTTCAGTTAGATAGGTGGCAGTTTGATATAGAAAAGAAGATATGTGTACATCCATAAAGGCTACAGAGAAACAAAAAGCGAAGCAAATATAGGTCACAAGCAAAATCACAAGAATGAAGGACATGTGATATGACATCTCTAGGTTGTGTTGCTCTTTTGTTATGAGTTGAACTGTGTCCCCCACTCATGCTCAAATCAATATGTTGAAGTCCTAACCCTTTGTATCTCCGAACCTGACTATATGTAGAGATAAAATATTTAAGGAGGTAATTAAGTTAAAAGAAGATCATTAAAGCGGGTCCTAAACAAATGCGGCAGGTGCCCTTCTAAGAAGAGGAAGTAAGGACACAGACATGCCCAGAGGGAAGGACAGGCAAGATGGAAGCCATCTGCAACCAAGGAGAGAGGCTGCAGAAGAAATTTAACCTGCTGACATCTGGATCTTGGACTTGCAGCCGAGGAACTTGAATTTGATCTTGGACTTGCAGCCTCCATAACTGTGAGAAAACAAACTCCTGTTTGAGCCGCCCAGTTTGTTCTACTTTGTTATGGCAGCCCTTGCAAACAAATCCACTCTCTCGGTAATGTGTGATGAGTATCAACCACGTGTGTTTCTGTGAGTGTTGAGCTGTAGGCCTAAAGAGATGCTGTGACTTAGGTGAACCTGTGTAATGAACCATTCTTGATGTTTAAATGAAAGAAACATGCTGCTGTCGCATCCATGATGTGGTCCAGGTATGCAGCCTGATTCCTGGCTTTCCTTGACGTGCTCTGCTCTCTGCCTCCTTCTGAACATGGTCCACACTAATTCCCATCACATGAAACTGCCATGAACAGACTCTATGCATGGACAGGGTGGGGGGAGGGTGTGATGGGGGTTGGAGAGTGTAGGAGGAGCACTCTGAGTTCACACATTCTACACCATAACTCAGTTGGTGAATAGTTTGCTTTCTATAATCCTACTGAGAATTTGGATCTTCACTAGGTTATCTAAATAATTGGCATAAACAGTCTGTATGCCTTACTGTGGGAAACAGATAAGCAGGGCCTACAGGAATTTGCAAATTAAGTGCAAATAATATCAGATTGAAAAATGAAAAGATTTGCTGAGCTCAACTGAGCTACAGAAAAGATTTTCTTTCTTACATTGTGACCCATCACTTTCTTCTCAGTACTTGGTCCATCTGAGAAACTCATGCCTGTAGCAAAGGAATGAGGAAACTTATGCAAAAACAATGATGCTGACCACCCCATCTAGGGACAACAGCCTCTGCCACTCTCTGGCTCTTGTCCAAACTGGACCACGTGTGATGGAGAAAACATACACTGAAAAGGTCACGTGGAACAAGAAGCCACACAGTTCAGTGCAATGAACCCGTTCTGGGTGTTTGTAAGAATGGTCTTCCTACCTCTGATGGAAACATCTACAAGCCCAGGCATCACACTTAGCCTTAGGATTAGAATTATTTGTGTGCACAGTCATCCCCCACAAACATTCTAAGGCAGAGTCTGCTCCATCTTTGACCTGGCATCATCTCTTTAGACCTATCTTTATACCTAGGAGCCTTTCAATGAACATTTGTCAACAGAAAGCAAACTCTTCTGAAATATTCAAATCCTTCTAAATACTATCATGGTTTGAATCATAAAACATCACTTGTATTTCAACTTGCGTCTTCAAAATGAATGACGATTATCGAGGATTAACTAAGGTCTAGTTTCCTCTAGGAATGAAAGAGGTAGATCTTACCCACATAATGATTTTCCAACAGGAAAGGACTTCCAACAGTCTGGGAAAGGGACACAGATTAGATGACGGCTCAAAGTCCCAATAGGCTTAAGAGTCTAAGAAACAGAAATAAATACACAAAAGCATAAATTTTATCTTAAGCTATTAAGATCTGATACAAATTAGAAAGAAACCCTAAGTCTTAACAATAAACCTCAAATGAGGGTAAATTATTTGGTTGGTCAAAAAGTTTGTTCACGTTTTTCGTACGATCTTACTTTTTGGGCAACCCAATTAACATAAACAGAAAAGCAAGCAACAGTTACTTCAAAAGCACCAGTGGGGCCAAAGGCTGGTGCAAGAGAACAAACATAACACAAATATCACATCTACCAGTGCCAACTTATTTAGCACAACCTGATGGTATTGATTTTTGTAGTTGTTCTGTTTGTTTTAGTCACTAAGTCATGACCCCACTCCTTGCAACTCCATGGACTACAGCCCCGCCAGGCTCCTCTGTCCATGGGATTTCCCAGGCAAGAATACCGGAGTGGGCTGCCATTTCCTTCTCCAGGGGATTTATTCCCAACCCAGGGTTCGAACCTGTGACCCTGCAGTGGCAGCCATATTCTTTAGCACTGAGCCACCAGGGGAAGCTAAACTAATGACAGCAAAATTCTAACTGTACACTGCTGCCTGAATTTATATGGGGAAAAAAATGAAAAGGCCCGCACTGCAGGGGTGGAGCTCTGCCCTCCAAGCAAAGAGTAAACGGCCCCAGTGGATGGAAATCTTAAGGCAATGTATAGTCATCCATAGTTTGGTAGTAGATGTATTTATGGAAACTTTGTTTAAACTGGTTCTTTGTGAATAATACAGGACTTCTAATACACTAGGGAAACATCCATATGTAAATAAATCTGTTACCTCAAAACTGAATTCAAATTGTGAACAAAGCCGCACTTTCAAGTATGTTTGTTCTGCTTGTATTGAAACTGGAGTTCATAGACAGTGGAGACAGAAAAACTGTTCTCATGGTCCTTCCTGGCTCCGCGGTCACTGCCCCTCCACCAAGAGACTTTTAAGAGATTGAGATCTTCTAGGAGGTAAAATATAATTAAACCAAAACAAAGGCAAAGAGAAACTTCTACATGATAAATTGAATTATTTTATTAGGAAATTTAGAAAACAGTTGTTGATAAACAGGAATATGTGATAGAAAAGGTACAGCAATAAGAGCACATAACTGAGAACTAAATGTTCATCTAAGGATATTGGGAATTGTGATCCTATTTGATGGAGCTCAGTGATGTCGACTCTTCTTTAGGAGTCAGGCTGTACTTGGGCCTTTATTTTGGATGTTTGCTAATCGATTGGGAACTTTTCAGAGAGAGAAACTAAAAATACGCAAAGCAGAAGAGACAGGAATCCAAATCCAGGAGCAAAGTTGCAGCCCAGGAAGGTAAGTCCTAGAATCCCAGGTGATGTCAAGTAGGGCAGGTGAACGGGGTAGAGAGACATCCAGAACAGAGACTGAGCTGGCAGCCTAGTGGCAGCATTGCTTCTGGCAGCAGCATTTCTGCTGGCAGCAGCCCTTCCCACCGCCGCAGCCACACGAGTTGCAGCTGCAGGTGCGGCGGTGGCAGCAGACCACGGGGACGCTGCAGCAGCCCCCACAGCAGCCATAGCAGCAGGGGCAGCAGCTGGTGCAGCAGCCCACCCGGTAGCATCTGCAGCTGTTGCAGCTGCCACAGCCACCACCACAGCCACCACCACAACCACCACCGCAGCCACCACCGCAGCCACCACCGCAGCCACCACAACTTCCACAACCACAGCAGCCCATGGTGTCGGTAGAGGGGACTCTGAGTAGAGAGGAGAGGTGAGGAGGGAGACTCAGGAGGTGAGGAAGTTCTGATGCCTGCCTCCACCAGGGGCCCCTTAAATACCATCTCTGGGGAGATAAGTGACCTAAGCCTCGAGGTCACTTCCCTGTTGTTGATGCAGATACCCACAGTGGAATCTCACATGGCCTTGTGCACTTCCTTAGTGGATCCTTCTCACTTAAAAAACTTGCTAAATTTAGCTTTGGCTTCTCTTTTTAAAGCCATCTTTAAAAATAGAACAGGAAACAACTATTAACCCCCTTTTCTCTTTAGGGAATTATAAAGGTCTGAATGGACCAGAATTCTCTTGGCTGCTTTTACATCTCTCAGCCTGTCAGCCCAGGACAGAGATCCTTCATTCCCAATTACCAGGTTGGGAAAACATTGTTTTAGGGGAACATTTTGAACTCAAAAGGGAAATGGTATCCCCGGTCACATTATTTCATCCTGGGATAATCCCTCACCCTCTAACGCAGGTTAGGACTCCGATTCAGAAGAGAATGGTCCTGTGTTATCAGGGGTTACTCCAGGGCATGCTTTCAGTTGTGTCAGATGATAGAAGCACATCCTAAGAAGAACATTCCCAGGTCACCTGCCAAATTTAAGGACACTTCTGCTATCATCAGCCTGTTCAAAAAGGACAAGCAGCAACAGAGATGCAGACACAGAACAGACTTGCGGACACGGCGGAAGAGGGTTGGACAAGTTGAGAGAGTAGCATGGAAACATATGCTTTACTGTGTTTGGAACAGATAGCCAGTGGGAATTTGCTGCATGATGCAGGGTTCTCAACCCAGTACTCTGTGACAGGCTGGAGGGGAGGGAGGTTCACAATGGAGGGGACATGTTTCAGTCTATTCCCTGGTGGCTCAGATGGTAAAGAATCTGCTGGCAATGTGGGAGACCTGGGTTCGATCCCTGGGTTGGGAAGATCCCTGGAGAAGGGCATGGAAACCCACTCCAGTATTCTTGCCTGGAGAATCCCATGGACAGAGGAGCCTGGTGAGTTACAGTCCATGGCAAAGGGTCAGACACAACTGACTGAGTAACACACATGGCTGATACATGTTGATGCATGACAGAAGCCAATACAACATTGTGAAACAATTATCCTTCAATTAAAAATAAACAGATAAATAAAAAGAAGGACAAATCAAAAAACAGGTTTCTCACATCTCTGTGTTGCTGGGGTAGTCAGAGACCATCCACGTGGAATACTTACTTGAAATCATTGCTTTCACATGGCTGCCACTGCACAGACCACTCTTTCCTGTTAGAGGTAATCACTGGAGTCTGCAGGTCAGGTTCTATTAGCCATTCTCAGAAGATTAAAATACTCCTATGGGTCACCCTCAGAGAACTCTGCAGTCAAGGAAGAAAATATTTTTTGCAGCAAATGAAACTTGAACCCATGGGCTCTTCAGTTGCCTTCACATACACCCAGAGGACTAAAAAGTTTCCTTATCCAGTGACTGTACCTTTTTGACTCCAAAGAACATGTAACTACTTCTGTAGTGTTGGGCTTCAATCAGTTACTTGTGTATTAGTATCAGAGTTTACTACAAGATGGCAGAATAGAAGGACGTGTGCTCATTTCCTCCTGTGAGAACTCCAAAATTACAACCTGCCTGCCACAGGGGCAGAGGCTCTGGGTGCAGCAGACCTGGGTATGGCATAAGCACTCTTGGAGGAGGTCACCACTAACCCCACCATAGAGCTTCCAGAACTTACACAGACCTGGGGAAACAGACCCTTGGAGGGCACAAACAAAACATTGTGTGCACCAGGACCCAGGAGAAAGGAGCAGTGACCCCACAAGAGACTGACCCAGACATGCCCATGAGTGTCCAGGAGTCTCTGGTGGAGGCGTGGGTCAGCAGTGGCCTGCTGCAGGGTTGGGGGCACTGAGTGCAGCAGTGTCTGTATGGGACCTTTTGGAGGAAGTCTCCATTATCTTCATTACCTCCACCATAGTTTGGCCTCAGGTCAAACAACTGGGAGGGAAGACAGCCCCAGCCATCAACAGAAAATTGGATTAAAGATTTACTGAGCATGGCCCTGCCCCACCACTGCTGACCCATACCTCTGCAGGAGACACTCAAACACAGTTCCAACTCAGTCTCTGTGGGGTCTCTGGGTCCTAGTGTACATAAGGTTTGTTTGAGCCATCTGAGCATCTCTGCTGGGTATGGGGTTTGATTCTAAATGTGATTTTGCCCTTCCTACCGTCTTGCTGGGGCTCCTCCTTTGCCCTTGGATATGAGGTATCTTTTTTTGGTGGGATCCAACATTCTCCTGTTGATGGTTGTTCAGCAGCGAGTTGTAATTTTGGAGTCCTCACAAGAGGAGATGAGGGCACATCTTTCCACTCTACCATCTTGTAGTAAACTCTGATACTACAAGACCCAGATCCAGACTACAAGAACAAGACCCAGTTTCCCCCTCAGTCTCTCCCATCAGGAAGCTTCCATAAGCCTCTCATCCTTATCCATCAAAGGGCAGACAGAATGAAAACCACAATGACAGAAAACTAGCCAAACTGATCACAGGGACCACAGCCTTGTCTAACTCAATGAAACTATGACCCATGCCGTGTAGGTCCACCCAAAACAGATGGGTCATGGTGGAGAGTTCTGACAAAATGTGGTCCACTGGAGAAGGGAATGGCAAGCCACTTTAGTATTCTTGCCATGGACAGTATGAAAAGGCAAAAAGATAGGACACTGGAAGATGAACTCCCCAGGTCACTAGGTGCCCCATATGCATACGCTACTGGAGATCAGTGGAGAAATAACTCCAGAAAGAACGAAGAGACAGAGCCAAAGCAAAAACAACACCCAGATGTGGATGTAACTGGTGATGGAAGTAAAGTCCAATGCTGTAAAGAGCAATATTGTATAGGAAACTGGAATGTTAGGTCCACGAATCCAGGTAAATTGGAAGTGGTCAAACAGGAGATGGCAAGAGTGAACATCAACATTTTAGGAATCAGTGAACTAAAATGGATTGGAATGGGTGAGTTTAACTCAGATGACCATTATATCTACTACTGTGGGCAGGAATCACTTAGAAGAAAAAGAGTAGCCATCAGAGTCAACAAAAAAGTCTGAAGTGCAGTACTTGGATGCAGTCTCAAAAATGACAGAACGATCTCTGTTCATTTCCAAGGCAAACCATTCACTATCACAGTAACCCAAGTCTATGTCCCGACCAGTAATGCTGAAGAAGCTGAAACTGAACGGTTCTATGAAGACCTACAAGACCTAGAACTAGCACCAAAAAAAAGATGTCCTTTTCATTATAGGGGACTGCAATGCAAAAGTAGGAAGTTAAGAGATACCTGGAGTAACAGACAAATTTGGCCTTGGAGTATAAAATGAAGCAGGGCAAAGGCTAACAGAGTTTTGCCAAGAGAAAACACTGGTCATAGCAAACATCCTCTTCCAACAACACAAGGGAAGACTTTACACATGGACATCACCAGATGGTCAATATCAAAATCATATATTATATTTTTGGCAGCAAAAATGGACACGTCCTATACAGTCAGCAAAAACAAGACAGGGAGCTGACTGTGGCTCAGCTCATGAGCTCCTTATTGCCAAATTCAGACTGAAATGGAAGAAAGTAGGGAAAACCAGTAGAGCACTGAGATATGACCTAAATCAAATCCCTTATGATTATACAGTGGAAGTGAGAAATAGATTCAAGGGATTAGATCTGATAGAGTGCCTGAAGAACTATGGACGGATGTTCATGACATTCTACAGGAAGAAATGATCAAGGCCATCCCCAAGAAAAAGAAATGCAAGAAGGCAAAATAGTTTTCTGAGGAGGCCTTACAAATAACTGAGAAAAGAAAAGAAGCTAAAGACAAAGGGGAAAAGGGAAGATATACCCACTTGAATGCAGCATTCCAAAGAATAGCAAGGAGAGATAAGAAAGCCTTCCTCTGGGATCAGTGCAAAGAAATAGAGGAAAACAATAGAATAGGAAAGACCAGAGATCTCTTCAAGAAATTAGAGATACCAAGGGAAGATTTCACACAAAGATGGGCACAGTAAAGGACAGAAATGGTATAGACATAACAGAAGCAGAAGATATTAAGAAGAGGTAGCAAGAATACACAGAAGAACTATACAAAAAAGATCTTCATGACCCAGATAACCAAGATGGTGTGATCACTGACCTAGAGCCAGACATCCTAGAATGTGAAGTCAAGTGGGCCTTAGAAAGCATCACTATGAACAAAGCTAGTGGAGGTGATGGAATTCCAGTGGAGCTATTTCAAATCCTGAAAGATGATGCTGTGAAAATGCTGCACTCAATATGCCAGCAAATTTGGAAAACTCAGCAGTGGCCACAGGACTGGAAAAGTCAGTTTTCATTCAAATCCCAGAGAAAGGCAATGCCAAAGAATGCTCAAACTACCACACAGTTGCACTTATCTCACACACTAGTAAAGTAATGCTCAAAATTCTCCAAGTCAGGCTTCAGCACTATGTGAACCATGAAATTCCTGATGTTCAAGCTGGTTTTAGAAAAGGCAGAGGAACCAGAGATCAAATTGCCAACATCCGCTGGATCATGGAAAAAGCAAGAGAGTTCCAGAAAAACATCTACTTCTTCTTTATTGACTATACCAAAGCCTTTGACTGTGTAGATCACAACAAACTGTGGAAAATTCTGAAAGAGATGGGAATACCAGACCACCTGACCTGCCTCCTGAGAAATCTTTATGCACGTCAAGAAACAACAGTTAGAACTGGACATGGAACAGACTAGTTCCAAATTGGGAAAGGAGTACATCAAGGCTGTATATTGTCACCCTGCTTATTTAACTTATATGCAGAGTACATCATGAGAAACACTGGGCTGGATGAAGCACAAGCTGGAATCAAGATTGCCGGGAGAAATATCAATAACCTCAGATATGCAGATGACACCACCCTTATGGCAGAAAGTGAAGAAGAACTAAAGAGCCTCTTGATGAAAGTGAAAGAGGAGAGTGAAAAAGTTGGCTTAAAACTCAACATTCAGAAAACTAAGATCATGACATCTAGTCCCATCACTTCATAGCAAATAGCTGGGGAAACAATACAAACAGTGACAGAGTTTAATTTTGGGGGCTCAAAAATCACTGCTGATATTGACTGCAGCCATGAAATTAAGACACTTGCTTCTTGAAAGAAAAGCTATTACCAATCTAAACAGCATATTAAAAAGCAAAGACATTACTTTGCCAACAAAGGTCCACCTAGTCAAAGCTATGGTTTTACCAGTAGTCATGTATGGATGTGAGAGTTGGACTATAAAGAAAGCTGAGCACCAAAGAATTGATACTTTTGAATTGTGGTATTGGAGAAGACTCTTGCGAGTCCCTTGGACTGCAAGGAGATCCAACGAGTCCATCCTAAAGGAAATCAGTCCTGAATATTCATTGGAAGGACTGATGCTGAATCTGAAATTCCAATACTTTGGCCACCTGATGTGAAGAACTGACTCATTGGAAAAGACCCTGATGCTGGGAAAGATTGAAGGCAGAAGAAGGGGACAACAGAGGCTGAGGTGGTTGGATGGCATCGCTGACTCTATGAACATGAGTTTGAGTAAGCTCCAGGAGTTGGTGATGGACAGAAATGCCTGGCATCCTGCAGTCCATGGGGTCACAAAGAGTAGACATGACTGAGCAATTGAACTGAACTGATGGGTCACCTTCAGCCTGTCCAAGCAGCAAACAGCCGAGGAAAGCCCAGGTGCCCCTTCAGCCCTCTTTGGGACCCTGAGGGAGGAATTTGTAATTATCCTGGAATAATGTTATGATTTGGGTCTTTAGCATAGGCTCTCTTCAAGTTAGTTTTTAGTTACTTTAAGAAGTCTTTAAAATGCCTTCTGTATACTCCTTAGAAAGCCAGAAAGTTAATCAAGTTGGTTGAGTGCTCTAAACACAAAACCACTAAACCCTGACTACACTCACCTGACATTAGTCATTACATTTTCAGGATAACCCCCGTGTAAAACACCCAGTTTATTTCTGCTGATATTTTTTGGCTGACGTTTTATAATGTAGTTATATTGGTAGTTTTTCTTTCCTGTAACAGAGTAAAGACAGAATTGTAAAATTACTTAAAGAACTATACCAGAAAACACAGGATGAACAAGCATTTCTTTCATGCCTTCAGCTAGTATACAGTTCTTTCCAACTCTCTAATCTTCTGGATTTGTTTATTTTTATTAAAAGGGCACATGAACTTCTGTTTTAATGCATCTTAATACTTTCCCTTCATATAAACTGAGAGGAAGGCAGTGTAATCAGCTTAATAAATAGTTGTTGAGTTACTTCTCATCCGAGGAAGTGGCTCTGCATGGCACTATGAGAACTTTTGGTGGTGGTTTAGTCTGAAAGTCATGTCCAACTCTTGCAACCCTATGGACTGTAGCCCACCAGGCTCCTCTGTCCATGGGATTCTCCAGGCAAGGACACTAGAGTGGGTTGCCATTTTCTTCTTTAGGGGATCTTCCCAACCTAGGGATCAAACTCAGGTGTCCTGCATTGCAGGCAGATTTTTCCTGACTTAGCCACCAGGGAAGCCCATGAAAACATAACAAGATGAATCCACAAGCTCTTTGTCTTGTAAAAAATGCATATAAAGAAATCTCGATGCAATGGGACCAGGACTAGAGTAACCTTGTAAATAGATGTTCTTAGAGGTCTGGAGTTTGTTGATTCTAAGTGTGTGAGAGAAGGAGAACTGGGATGACTAGGAGGACTGTCACGTGAAAGGCCTCCTACGTAAGAGCTTTGGTAAAGACTGGAGACAGGAAAGTGTGAGCGGTGGTCAGGCAGCAGCTGCTATAGGTCTATGGGTGGGACCTGCAGGATAGGACTTGGGAGAGGCCCAGAAGGCTAAGAACAGTGAGAACAGAATCTGGGGACAAAGTACAGTCAAAAGGGAGAGATCCTTGGGTACCACAGTGAAGACTCATTGGAAGTGTGGAAGTCGGTGAGAACATTACCAAGGCTGTTGCCCCGCCCCTGAATGGAAACAAGCTGTTCTTAAATGGGTTTCAGGCTCAATGATAAAAACAGGAAGCTTCAAAAAGAAAAAAACAACTGGCTTGAACTAACTAAGCTCAAGATGGTGGAAGACCAGACTTCCAGTGGACCTTGGGAATCATTCAACACTCCGAGTGACTTCGTATGTGGTTCAGTGGTAAAGAATTTGCCTGCCAATGCAGAAGACACAGGAGATGCGGGTTCAGTCCTGGGTCTGGATGATTCCCTGGAGGAGGAAATGGCAACCGATGCCAGTATTCTTGCCAGGACAATCCCATGGACAGAGGAGCCTGGTGGGCTACAGTCCATGGGGTGACAAAGAGTTGGACACAACTGAGCGACTGAACACACACACGCACACTCACTGTAATGCATTAACAAACTAAATGACACTCCTACCAGTGCCCTGACAGCTGGCAGTTGCCATGGCAACAGTGGGAAAAACCCACACAAGAACTGAAAAGTAGTGTTGCCTGAGTTCTGGGTCCCAGTCACACCCCTGTTCTTGGATAAGTCATGAATATTCCTCCCTCTCTTTACTCAATTCCCTCCCTTTTACCTCAACCTTCCTATTTATATGGTGCCTATGCCCGAATGGAGCTGAGAAATCAATATGTGTACTGTGTCCCCATTTCTCCGTTCTTTGGCCATTGAATAAAGCTTCCCATCTCAGCTTCAGTTTCACTGTTGGCTATGCAAATCTGAGCAGAAAAAGAACCTCTCCAACTAAGACAAGGGATCCCAGCCTGAGTTAGGACCCCGGCAGAGGCCCAGGCAACCAATTTAATAACAGAAAATGCAATTCATGTTTCAAGAAAGTGACTAACAGCAAAACCAGGACTTGGGAAGATGAAACTGAACATGGGAGTGAGTTAAAGATGTTTGCAACAGTCCTGGCCAGATAGAGTGTGGCGTCCAGCGGGCAGAAGCTGGGGAAGTGAGGGAAGGAAAGAGCGGTAAATTGGGGGAGGAACGTTTCCCAGGGGAGCATCACCGCAGGAGAGAAAACAGAGTCACAGTAAGCGTTGCAAAGAGTGTTTTACCAGACCTGTTATTAGTCACTTAGTAAAGTGGCCGATAAACACTTGTTGAATGTGTTGATCAATTGGTTGATGAATTAAGTGAATCCCCCTTTATGCTCCATGTGGGTCTCCTCACCCTCTTCAAAGTCCTCCTGCTTCAACAACCATTAACCCAGGTGTCCATGTGCTCGGGAGCACAACACACTCAGCTGTCCTGTGGACCGCCTCTTTCCTTTGCTTCATTTTCTACCCTACACAGTCTCCCAGGCCAGCGGTGATAAAACC
>NW_011494640.1:7806429-7820990 GCF_000754665.1 Bison bison bison
AGGCCTTTCAGCAGGAAACACCATGAAAGTACACAGTGGATGTGACCTCCTGCAGGTACCAGATGAAGGTCCTAAACTGCAGCTATCAGTGTCACCAGCTACCAGGCTGTGTTGTACATGCTGCCATGGTAACACTCCTGGCCACATCTGCGGCACGTCACCCTGCCCTGATGTCACTCTGCCACAGTGGAAAGAATGTCCTGCCCCCACTTTTTGCCACATTTTGTTATGTGGTCCCAAAATGCTGACTCCCCGTGACTCATAGGGAATTGTTCTCACCGCCTTTTCTCTGCACCGTCAGGTTCAAGTCCATAGTGGGATACAACTATTATAGTTCCATGACTTGGACTACTCAAAAGATCTCCAGTAACTAGGGCGTTGTCATCAAATCAAGCTTCACTGTTGTTGTTCAGTCACCAAGTGGTGTCCGACTCTCTGCAACCCCACGGACTGTAGCACACCAGGCTCCTCTGTCCTTTACTATCTCCCAGAGTTTTCTTAAATTCATGTCCATCGAGTCAGTGATGCCATCCAAACATCTCACCCTCCACTGCCTACTTCTCCTTTTGCCCTCAGTCTTTCCTAGCCTCAGGGTCTTTTCTAATGAGTCGGCTCTTCACATCAGGTGGCCAAAGTAGTAAAGCTTCAGCTTCAGCTTCAGCATCAGTCCTTTATGAATATTCAGGACTGATTTCCTTTAGGGTTGACTGGTTTGGTCTCCTTGCAGTTCAAGGGACTCTCAAGAATCTTCTCTAGCACCACAGTTCAAAAACATTAATTTTTTAGCACTCAGCCTTCTTCATGGTCCAACTCTCACATCCGTACATGACAATTGACTGGAAAAACCACTGCTTTGACTAGATGGACCTTTGTCGACAAAGTGATGTCTCTGCTTTTTAATACGCTGTCTGTTGGTCATAGCTTTCAAGCTTCACTGTCTGACTTCTTTCCTTTAAAATAACTTTACTTGCTTTTCTGACACAGTGGGGAAGGGGATGGTGGGATGAATTGGAAAATTAGGATTGATATATATACACTACGCTGTGTAAAACAGCTAGCTAGTGGAAGCTGGTGTAAAGCACAGGAAGCCCAGCTCGGTGCTCTGTGAAGCCTAGAGGGTGTGATGGGGGTGAGATGGGATAGAGGTTGGAGAGAGAGGGGATATATGTATATGTATAGGTCATTCACACTGCTGTACAGAAGAACCAACACAACATCGTAAACCAATTACATTCCAATTGAAAACATAAAATAACACTACTTGCTTTTGTTTTTGTTTAAACACCCCTCAGTCTTCATCTCAAGGGGCTCCTGGCAATCCCCCTTCACCATTTCCCTAAATCTCACCAGACACATCAGCACCTCCAGACCAGTGAAGCTGAAGTTCAAGCTGGACAGTCACTGGTGTCAGGGACATAGTGGGAGTAGAACTGATAAAAATGTGTGGTTATTCAAGAGACTTTCCATTTTGTGCATATAAAGAGGGTATGCACACTGTCCTAGAGGAAAGACCAAAAGCTGAGGGATGTGGCAAAAAGGTATGTCAGGGACACTTCACAGAGTCAAAGAGGTGATAGAAGGATTATACATTGACAAAAGGCAGATAGAGGCTAAAGAAATAAAGACTCAGAGTACACCAAGGTCACCCATGGATCCTGGACCATCATTTTTAATCCTAACAACACCTTGCATTGCAAAAGAATGCAGGAGTCCCTATAATTACCTGAAGACTAAATTAGACTTCCAAACAATCGCCATGTAATGGATTATTTGCTTTTCATGAATTTTTTTACACAAACTCAGAAAAAATATTGGGCAATAATCAAAACACATTCAATTCACCTACATACAGAGCCATCAGCTTGGCCCCACTCTGTGGGGACAGACAACAATCCCAAACCCAATTCAGCCAACTTGTATGACAAAGGTCATTGAAAACCACAGGGCATTCAAACTTGTGACCCATTAATCAGTAACACAAATGCCTACATAAAGCATGGCTCCCGATGTGTAAGCATACCAGTTAAAAATAGCCAGGTGCTGCTGACCTAAATATAGGCAATTGTGTAGCATATATATCAATTAACTTCCTGCTTACAATAAACACTTTAGGGACTTCCCTGGAGGTTGAGGGGCTAAGTCTCTGCCCTTCCAATGCAGGGGGCACAGTTTCTTTCGATCGCTGTTCAGAAAACTGAGATCCCACATGCCTCACAATGTGGCCAATAATAATAATAAACTTTAAAGTCTTTTTTTTTAATAAAAAGATAAACACTTGAGCAAAAGCAAACCAAATCAACAAATATTTGTGGAACCTCTGTTATGTGCCAGGCTACATAGATGATACATAGAAATGTGCTTCTAGTAATAAGCAATTCCAAACTAACAAGAAGAAGTAAAGTCCAGTCACTCAGTCGTATGCAACTTTTTGTGACCCCATGGACTGCAGCAAGTCAGGCCTCCCTGTCCATCAACAATTCCTGGAGCTTACTCAAACTCATGTCCATTGAGTCGGTGATGCCATCCAACCATCTCATCCTCTGTCGTCCCCTTCTCCTCCTGCCCTCAATCTTTCCCAGCATCTGGGTCTTTTCAAACAAGTCAGCTCTTCGCATCAGGTGGCCAAAGTATTGGAGTTTCAGCTTCAGCATCAGTCCTTCCAGTGAATATTCAGGACTGATTTCCTTTAGATTGGACTGGTTGGATCTCCTTGTAGTCCAAGGGACTTTCAAGAGTCTTCTCCAACAATCAATTCTTTGGCGCTCAGCTTTCTTTATAGTCCAGCTCTCACATCCATACATGACTACTGGAAAAACCACAGCCTTGACTAGACAGACCTTTGTTGGCAAAGTAATGTCTCTGCCTTTTTAATATGCTGTCTAGGTTGGTCATAGCTTTTCTTCCAAAGAGCAAGCGTCATTTAATTTCATGGCTGCAGTCACCATCTGCAGTGATTTTGGACCCCCCAAAAATCAAGTCTCTCGCTGTTTCCATTGTTTCCCCATCTATTTACCAGGAAGTAATGGGACCAGATGCCATCATGTTAGTTTTCTGAATATTGAGCTTTAAGCCAACTTTTTCACTCTCCTTTTTCACTTTCATCAAGAGGCTCTTTAGTTCCTCTTCACTTTCTGCCATAAGGGTGGTGTCATCTGCATATCTGAGGTTATTGATATTTCTCCCAGCAATCTAGATTCCAGCTTGTGCTTCTTCCAGCCCAGTGTTTCTCATGATGTACTCTGCATATAAGTTAAATAAGCAGGGTGACAATATACAGCCTTGACATACTTCTTTTCCTATTTGGAACCAGTCTGTTGTCCCATGTCCAGTTCTAACTGTTGCTTCCTGACCTGCATACAAATTTCTCAAGAGGCAGGTTAGGTGGTCTGGTATTCCCATCTCTTTCAGAATTTTCCAGTTTTTGGTAATCCACACAGTCAAAGGCTTTGGAATAGTCAATAAAGCAGAAATAGATGTTTTTCTTGAATCCTCTTACCTTTTTGAGGATCCAGCAGATGTTGGCAATTTGATCTCTGTTTCCTCTGCCTTTTCTAAAACCAGCTTGAACATCTGGAAGTTCAACGGTTCACAAATTGTTGAAGCCTGGCTTGGAGAATTTTGAGCATTACTTTGCTATTGTGTGAGATGAGTGCAATTGTGTGGTAGTTTGAGCATTCTTTGGCATTGCCTTTCTTTGGGACTGGAATGAAAACTGACCTTTTTCAGTCCTGTGGCCACTGCTGAGTTTCCCAAATTTGCTGGCCCGGTGAGTTTACCGCACAAAATCGACAGAAGCAGAGAAAGAATACACTGCTGTGGGAGGCAAGGCCAAGGACATCAGCTAGAGCAAGAGCCTTGAAGAACCATCCTTGGCACTCAAGCTGGCCACCCTGGCCAGGAATTCCCAGGCTCTTCAGAAACCACCGGGCTCTGCAGAGTAGGGGGGCTGTGTGAGTTCTGCCTTCCTTTGGGCCCATCTTTCATCTCCTAGATTTTAGAAAAGAAACCAAGACCCACCACCATCAGTCCCCACCCTGGAAAAGCCTTGGGCGAGTCTGAGCACCGAGAGACCCCAGGAAAAGACTCATTACGGGGCAGCATCAGAGGGGGCTGGGCTGATAAACACACATAATCGGCTGATAAACGGCTCTGCAAGCAGGAGCAGGAGACACCACACCAACAAAGGAACTGATGATACATGTGACTAGTGAACAGTTTTCCTTGGGCATTGAGTCATTTTATTAGACAGCGTAAAACAGCAAGTGTACACACACAGCAGTGGAAAAGAATCCACACAGGCAGGAAATGCCAAAATGACCCAAATTGGGGCCTGAATGGGTTGAAAGATTAAACAACACAATCAAATATCCTAGGGTTTATTTGTAAATGAGGGTTCTCTGCAAACTTGGGCTTCGTCCAGCTATCTTGTCATCAGTTCTTTGCAGTATATTTGTTTCCTGCCGTGATGTGTGGTTTGTGGGCAAAGGAAGATCTCAGAAAGACAAGGCACGGAGCACAGGAAGGAGAAGAAGAAAAGCTGGTGATGGAGGCTTTACGGGAAAGAAATGGACCGAAGAGGGTGAAGTAGCCTTACCAGTAGGAGAGGGCGTGTCCTCCGCAGCTCCTGGGTGGAGCCGGGCAGTCACCTAGTGGCAGCATTGCTTCTGGCAGCTGCACTTCTGCTGACAGCAGCATTTGTGCTGGTAACAGCCCTTCCCACCGCCGCAGCCACATGAGTTGCAGCTGCAGGTGCAGCGGTGGCAGCAGACCACGGGGACACTGCAGCAGCCCCCACAGCAGCCATAGCAGCAGGGGCAGCAGCTGGTGCAGCAGCCCACCCGGTAGCATCTGCAGCTGTTGCAGCTGCCACAGCCACCACCACAGCCACCACCGCAGCCACCACCACAGCCACCACCGCAGCCACCACTACAGCCACCACAACTTCCACAACCACAGCAGCCCATGGTGTCAGTAGAGAGGACTCAGGAGAGGTGAGGAGGGAGACTCAGGAGGGCAGGGAGGTCAGATGTCACCTTCTGCCAGAGGGGACCCTTATATACCAGCCCTGGGGACAATTCGTTGGAATTGTTTGTTTCCTTTTCTCTAGGAAAACCTCTTCCTCCTCCTGCTCATTTTCCTTCTAGACACCGTTTGTCTCATTAAGTCACATCTCTTCAGTTTAGCTAAATTTACCTTTGTTTCACCCAATGGGAGCATTTAGCAAAGGACCTGCCCCTGTTTTCAAATACAGCCAGTGTTAGCATAGGTGAACTGGGGATACCTTCCTTCCCACTGGCGTTTTCCTTAGTCACTAATATTTTCCCAGGGGAACCATGTATTTCCTGTCACCTCTCCAGAGAAAACTCCTAGGGGTCTTTTGAGTAGGAGAAAGTGAGTACAGAACCTTAAATAAAGAAGGTAACTTTCAACATGGCTATTGCCATCATTGGTCTGAAAGCCATAGATCCATACATATATAAGCTAGTGGATATGTCTGTTTCTCTAACCTGGGATAGAAGCTCTGATTGCAAAAGGTGAACTCAGTCAGCAAATTATAAAAATCACCCTCTCTGTGAGGAAGCCCAGATCCATCTACAGGACTTCCTAACCCTCACATTTCTGTCTTGTAATTAATACTTCTTGCATGAGTCATATGTATGTCCAGTCTTAATCATCGAGCAGGCGACAAAACCACCATGAGATGAGACTTCACAAGCCCTAGGAAACTCTGTCCCCCCAAAGACCCCCTCCTCTGATGGCTGACTTCAGCAGTGTCAGCTCAGGACTCACATTAGATCCTTGGCTAGAGAAGGGCTATACTCAATGTTGAAAAAAGAAAGTGAAAGTGTTGGTCACTCAGTCCTGTCTGACTCTTTGCGACCCCATGGACTGTGGCCTGCCAGGCTCCTCTGTCCATGGGATTCTCCAGGCAAGAATACTGGAGTGGGTTGCCATTTCCTTCTCCAGGGGATCTTCCTGACCCTGGGATCCACCCCATGTCTCCTGCATTGCAGGCAGATTCTTTACGGTCTGAGACACCAGGGAAGATCCCATACTCAACACTGGGTTTCCCAAAATGTGTTTGGTAGAACACTAGTTCCACAGGATGTTAAAACTTACAACAACACAAAAAAAGATTCAGTTATGTTTGAAAAGTAATCCTTTTAAATAAAGCTAACCGGATGTTTTGACTGTAGATCTTCTCAGAGCTTCACTGAGTCCTGTGACTCTCAACAGAGCAAATCTACTAGACCACAGAGCCTACTCTCAGCTAGAAAGCTCTGCTTTCCTTCACTCCTCAGGTGAGAGAGCTCCCAGGACAGTCCCAAATTCAGATTCTTATGCTGAATTTAGAAAAACGTTGACCACAGGGAATGGAAAGGGTAGAACAGCGGTTCTCAAACTTTTTGGTCTTGGGACCCATTATGCTCTTAAAAAGCACTTATGACCCCAAAGAGCTCTTATTGTATGACTGGTATCTATTGCTACTGACTATATTAGAAATTAATACTAAGACATTGTTAATACTTAATTATGAATTCATTTTAAAATAACAATACAATCCCATTACTTGCTCACATAAAATAACACATTTTGGGGACAAAAACACTTTCCAAACAAAGAAAAGTACTTACTGATCACAGTGGCATTTGTTTTACATTTTTGCTGATCTCTTTCATGTCTGGCTTAGAAGATGGCTTAGAGTTGGCTGGGCGGTCACATCTACTTCTGCGTTGACTCCATCGTATTATGTTGTTCTTGTTGAAGCAAATAAAGAAAACTCAGCCTCACACAGACAGGCAGTTGAAAAAGGAAGATAATCCAAAGATCCTAGAATCACACTTCAAGGACTGCTAGAGCAAAGATTCAGAAACTTAGTTCCCTGTGGAAACAACCTATGTAAAAATGTTCCCAACTATTGATTTTTGCTTCATCAAGGATACATCTTTATGCTACTTTATGGAATTTTAATGCTTCTATATTAAATTAGTTACCACATGCTGCCATTTTCTAACAGCATTTCTAACAGTATTTTCTAATGCATTTCCCACTCAACAATCCTGTGATTGTCTCTGTCTAAAGCTGAGACTCACCAGCAGAGCATTCAATGCCCTCAACAATCTGGTTTCAATTGACCCTTACAGCCTAATCCTCTGTCCAGAGTTCCAGGGGGACCCAAGACAATCAAAAAAGAGGAAGGCTGGAAATTAATACCATTACTAACAGGCTTCCCTGGTAGCTCAGTTGGTAAAGAATCTGCCTGCAATGCAGGAGACCCTGGTTCGATTCTTAGGTCAGGAAGATTGGCTGGAGAAGGGATAGGCTACAAACTCCAGTATTCTTGGGCTTCCCTTGTAGCTCAGCTGGTAAAGAATCTGCCACAATGCGGGAGACCTGGGTTTGCTCCCTGGGTTGGGAAGATCCCCTGGAGAAGGGAAAGGCTACCCACTCCAGGATTCTAGCCTGGAGAATTCCATAGACTGTATAGTCCATGGGGTTGCAAAGAGTCAGACAAGACTAAGTGACTTTCATTCACTCACTCTCTGGAATAATAGTTAATCTTCATGGTACAAGCACTAGGTACTGAACACAGTACTAAGCACTTACAAATGTAAGTGAGCAGGTTCTTAAAACTTCCTGGAACAGACCCCCACCCCATGTCCTCCACCTGTCTCTTGTATATAGAAAAGCTGTAGTCTCCCAGGCCTTCAAGAGTTAATGATTAGAAGGATGTGAACATGTAGTAAAAAAAGATAGCAGTTGGGTCAGGAGAACTGGTGACAATTTAAACAGTAGATCAGCCATATCACAGAGTCACAGAATCTTTAGTTCCTACATGAAGGACATAGATTAGAGGGTCTGATGCAAATACCTGAGTTCTGCAGACACTAAAACTACCACCAGAGGGAAAAGGCTAACTTCATGACGACCAGACTGTAGCCATGACATAAGCTGCTCCATATTGAGCAGTACAGAGTCTGAGGCTTACATATTTCCAAGAACTAGCCTCAAGGAAATGGACACAGACCAACCATGGAGTTAAAGATCAACTGCACTTAAAACAAGCAAGATGACGCTGACCATCACGTGAGTTTCAGGATGACTGCTGGAGCTGACCATGCTGTTCTGCACATAGTCCCTGCCCACACTCCCCTGAAACTTCCTGATTTTCCCTTTTCCCCCTAATGGGGAATTTGAAGATGGTTTGGGGGACACTAGTGCAACATCTCTCCAGGGTTGCCTACTTTCTAAATAAAGTATCTCTCTTTTTCCATCAACCCTTGTCTCTTGAACATTGACTTTGGAGCAGAGCAGCCAAGCTTGAGTGTGATTCCAACTGCAGCCAGTGACAGAAATGAAGCAGAGACAAAAACAATGAAACAGGCAGGACTCAGGCCATAACACACACATGAAGGAACAGTGTCAACAGAGCAAAGGTGGCGAAGGCAGGGCAACACTAGATCACGCCTGTGACGCAGACCTTTTTTCTCCCATGAAAGAAACACCCCAGCCACATGGTCACACCTTGTACTTTTATACTCCCGTACCTCCCTTGTGGCTATGCTTTTAGCTGAAAATGCCTTCTTCCACCATCCAAATTCTACTCATTTTTAAAGATGCCCTTTTTGTCCCACCTGTTTTGGTTGTAGCTCCATTACATTCTAATAAAGGAAGGGAAGAATGAGAGCAGGGAAAATAGGAGGAAATGCTGTTGTCATAGGAGATGAAGGAGACAGGAGTTAAGGCTATCAGCACCACTGCCACCGTGAATGGCATTCTCCACACACACACACACACACACACACACACAAGGTAACTAGGCAAGCAAGGTGATGGATGTATTAATTAACTTAGTTATGGTAATCATTCCATAATATATGCATATAATAAATCATCACATCTATACCTTAACTATAAACAACAGCTGATTTTTTAATTATACCTCAATAAAGCCAGAAAAAATATTTGTTCCAAGGAGATAGATGTGTTAGGGAAAGATTTGAGTATAATGCAAATTTTGCATTTGTTTTTGTGGGATTCTACACCTGAAAAACACCAGGTAAATGCAAAAAGCTGCACCCAGCCAACACGTGCGCACACACACACTTCAAACCACCACCAGCTACCCGTGTGTCCTATGGGTTAAGAGCATCACTCATCCACACCGGCAAGTACAACTTTCCCTCCCATTTTGGATACACCCTCTTGCACCACTTGACAATAACACAAGCTGCAACCTTTCTCAGGGCCACTTCCAAAAGCAAACTTTAGGTCTTTTTCAAGGTAAAGTACCATATTTATTGTGCTTTCCTCGTGGCTCAGCGGTAAAGAATCTGCCTGCAATGCAGGAGATGTGGGCTTGATTCCTGAGTCGGGAAGATCCCCTGAAGAAGAGAATGGCAACCCACTCCAGTATTCTTGCCTGGAGAATCCTATGGAAAGAGGAGCCTGGTAGACTACACTCCATGGGGTCACAAAAGAGTAGGGCATGACTTATTGACTGAACAAACAAAAGACCTGTTTATTATAAGATTTATACTTTTTAAACATATAACGTGTTAAATTGTGCACAATTTTTATTGTTTCAACTCTGTAAACAAGTCACTGATGAAGTTTTTTAGTGCTCTTCCCCAATCCCATAGCCCCGTGGTTTTTACTACATGATCTTGTAGAGTGCCATGCTGTGTAAGAACACCTGTGTTGTGTTACAGCTGAACTGTGAGCACCGAAAACCACCTCAGCAGTGAGCGCACCTAGCACCTAGATCTTGGAGTTTAAATACCAATCTCCAATAAAAGAGACAGACTTTTTGGAGAAATGACTGATTTCAGATCTGAGGCTGGGAAGGGATGAAACAGACTTTGAACATTTTGTGCCGGACCCTAAGTCAGTGCTCAAAAACTAGTGGAGATATTTAAAAGCTACAGGGGCCAGCTTGCAGGTATGGCCAGATATGCAGATGACACCACCCTTATGGCAGAAAGTGAAGAACTAAAGAGCCTCTTAACAAAAATGAAAGAGGAGAGTGAAAAAGTTGGCTTAAAGCTCAACATTCAGAAAGCTAAGATCATGGCATCTGGTCCAATCACTTCATGGCAAATAGAAGGGGAAAAGGTGGAAATAGTGACAGACTTTATTTTGGGGGGCTCCAAAATCACTGCAGATGGTGACTGCAACAATGAAATTTAAAAATGCTTGCTCCTTGGAAGGAAAGTTATGACCAACCTAGACAGCATATTAAAAAGCAGGACATGAGTTTGAGTAAACTCCAGGAGTTGGTGATGGACAGGGAGGCTTGGCATGCTGCATTCCATGGTTTCGCAAAGAGTCAGACACTACTGAGCAACTACTGAATTGAAATGAATGGAGATGAGCTTCTCCTATGTCAAGTTTTGTTCTCTGTAACCCCTTAATTTATAGCCTCCTTGTATTTTATCTATGTATCTGTTGACTTATCACTTCCCCTAAAAAATATTTGTCTATCCATCTCTCTCTCCACACATGTGTATACACACACACACACACACACACACACATTATGAGGATGTGTGCATGCTCAGTCACTTAGTCATGTCTCACTCTTTGCAACCCCATGAGTCATAGGCTGCCAGGCTCCTTTGTATAGGGGATTCTCCAGGCAAGAATATTGGAGTGGGCTGCCATTTCCTCCAGGGGATCTTCCCAACCTAGGGACCCAATCTAAGCCTCCTGCATTGGTAGGTGGATTCTTTACCACTGAGCCACCGGGAAGCCCTAACCATGAGGATGGATCTTCTTTATTCAGTCTACTGATTCAAATACAATTCTCCTCTAGAAATTCCCTCACAAATACACCCAGAAATAATGTTCTACCAGATACACAGGCATCCCTTAGAGCGGGCAAGATGGTTAAAATGTCTTTTATCTATTGAGATTTTCATTCATGAATCTATTTTCCTCATTTCATTTTTTGTGTGCTTCAACATTTAATAAATTCCTCCATAAAGATCCTTACATATCATTAGATTTACTCACTGTTTTTACTCACAATTTTTGTTGCTCTTCAGAAGGTGTTCATTTTTAAATTACATTTCTATTCTATGAGTAAGAAATTTCTTTATTGCTGAATACTAATATTTTTAAGGGCTTTTTTCCCTCCAGGATTTATTATTTCTGGGATGCTTTGTCAATCTCCCAAATGGAGACATAATATATAGCATTTCCTAGGCGTATTTGACTAAAAACTCCATTTTAACGGACTCTATATATCTAATGTAGTTTGTTAAGGGTGAGTGGATGACATAATGTACATAAAATGTATCTAAGAATGGCAGACTAAAAGATGGATCAGATTAGAACTGATCTCTTTCCTCTGTGAGGCTCTTACTAATCTGTGCGAGCAGAGGGAAAGCTTGGCTGGCCTTGACTTAGACCATCTAATACTCAGCAGGAGAACTGCATGCTCAGGCAGTCATACTGGGAAAACACAGTGTCTTATTAAATATTTCAGTTCTGATTCGATTTGTGAAGTAGAAGTGAATTTTGCTAAAACTGGAAAACAATCAAGTTCCAGGCATCCACGGAGGTATTAACAAACTGGAAATAAGCATCTGCCATAAAAACTGGTCAAAAGAACAAGGAAGTGACTGCATACCATGTGCCAAGCCCCCAGATGGACTATTTAATGGCCCCTTAGCCGAGCCAAGCATCAGACCTCCCTCTTCTCCTGAGTCCTCTCTACGGATACCTGTGGTTGTAGAAGTTGTGGTGGCTGTGATAGTGGCTGCAGTGGTGGCTGCAGCAGTGGCTGTGGCAGCTGCAACAGCTGCAGATGCTACCAGGTTGGCTGCTACACCAGCTGCTGCCCCTGCTGCTGCAGCATCCATGTGGCTTGCTGCGCTGCTGGTAGCATTTACTGGAACTGGGCTTGTCTGTTGGTAAGTCTTTCCTACAACCCTCCTCGTCTTTCTGTGACCTAGAACTCACTGGTGTGCACTCAAGGGCTGTAACTGGATATTTTCCTTTCTGTCACATCACAAACTGTTTAATTTCATAAGACCCTGCGGCCGAGGTGAAAGAAAGAACTGGGCCAACAAGACACCCCAGCCACTGCAGACAATCCACATATTGAAAAAACTTGAAAACCGAATCATGGTCACAAATGCTTTTGCTTTCCTGAAATTCTTTGACATAACTTCAGGGCCCACCCTTGTTCTCTTTGTGCCTGTACATGACATGCCATTTCTTCTGTATTCTTCTGCCCACCAGTGCTCTACTGATGAAAATGAAACCATAAATAGAATAAGGCATCATATATTGATGTTTAAATCTTTTTTTTTAACTTTTATTAATTGTCTTGCTATGAAAGGACCTTCTCTAGTCTATAAATTCGGGTAAGCCAAATAAAGAAAGCCTTGTTGGAAGAATTTCCCCAGTTGTCAGATTCACTTCTTTTACAATCACAGCTGCCCTGAGATGCATTATGGCAGAATCACAAGCAGGTCTCAGAGTAGCCTGACTTGTCCACATTCCGTCTCCTGATACCACTGTGACACCTCATTTCTCTGAAGTCAGTGAAAGTGAATGTGGCAGTCACTAAGTCGTGTCTGACTCTTTGTGACCCCATGGACTGTGGCCCACCAGGCTCCTCTGTCCATGGGATTCTCCAGGCAAGGATACTGGAGTGGGTAGCCTTTCCCTTCTCCAGGGGATCCTCCCAACCCAGGGATCGAATCCAGGTCTCCTGCTTTGCAGGCAGATTCTTTACCATCTGAGCCACCAGGGAACCCAGTGAAGTCCTTGGGGATGTTACTATTTTTCCAAGAATGCCTCGAATATGAACTCACCTTGAGTTGCTGCCACTCCAGAAAAAGATGTTTTACCTAAATCAGCCGACCCCATCCCTGAGGACATTCTTAAGACAAATGTCATACGTTTCCAAATCTGCCTTAAGTCTTTTCTTTTCAAATCTCATTGGATGTATACGGCTTTTTACATAATAGGCTTATTACAGAGAGTTGTTTTTGGAAGAGGTACTGAACAGCTCAGGCAGATAGGCAGGCATCTGGCTCTTAGGCAGCAATGGCCTGATGACAGGGTGTGTTGAGATGGATTAGGAGCAGGTGTTTTCAGGTGCTTTCAAAGCTCACTGACCCCAGGTTAGGCCTGCCCCTGAAGATTTAGGTCCTACTCTCTTTGTTTTTATTCTGGTACTATTCTTGGGAATGGTGAATATGTTTTCATTTTGTATTTGAGAGTTTCTGAAGGCAATTCTTCACCCCATTCTTATGAGGAGGATAAATACAGTCAGTGGGCCAGACAGAACCAAGATGTTGATCAAGGACCCACTCTCCTACTCTATTTATGTATGTTAATGTGCAAAAGGATGAAGATTTTTGAAATCTCTGTGTGATACAGGGATAAAAAGTCCCTGCATGAGTCTTTGCCAAGCGACACCAGGAACATAACATGAGTACCTGACTGGCAAGACCCAGGAAAATTCTCCTTGTGTGCAACTAAGGGAATGCAGGTCTAACAGAGAGAGAAAATGTCTATAAAATCAAAGGATTCAATGACTATATTTAGGTTTAGAAATGGGGGAGAATTCATCTACACTGACTTTGTGCCATATCCTACATTTTTAGAAACTTAATCATCTACCTTGAAACAGGAAACTTTCAATTCAGAGCAAAGAATGGCCTTTGGCCTTTAGAAGGACTCAGTATAGAAAACCCATGCTCTCCACTGTTGGCTTATCCCACTGTAGCATCACCCTGGTTCCTCATGTCTCCCACATGTAGAATCTCCGCTGCTTTCTCTGCTTTTGTTTCTCCTTGTCCACTGTAGACCTAAAAGTAACATCCAGGACTCTGCTCATCAAAACCCTTAATAGATGGGAGGATAATCTTCAGGTTTTTTTTTTTTTGCAGTAACCAATGACCTCAATTTTCTTAGCCTTCAGTAGAGTTAGAATACACTGGTCTAGTTCAGGGTGTAACTCCTGAGCCAGCAGCATTGGTATCACATGGGAACTTGTTAGAAGTTCAAATTCTCAAGACAGCCAGAGGGTGAAACCAGTAATCTGTGTTCTAACAAATCCTCCAGGAGATCCTGGTGCATGCATGAATTTGAGTCCTTTGGACTGTATCAGTATAGGGGAAGACACTTTTTTCCACCTAGATTTGGAGAACCATCTCATATTAATAGGAATCTAGTCAACTATTTCATTTTTCCAGTGAATATTTTTTTTAATGGAGAAAAAAATCTTTGGAAACCAAGGCTTGAGGAAGAGTTCTTAGACTGCACACAAAAAACAAGAACAGTAAAATTTTTAAAATTCAGTCCAGTTCAGTTCAGTCACTCAGTTGTGTCCGACTTTTTGCGACCCCATGAATCACAGCACACCAGGCCTCCCTGTCCATCACCAACTCCTGGAGTTCACCTAAACTCATGTGCATTGAGTCAGTGATGCCATCCAGCCATCTCATCCTCTGTTGTCCCCTTCTCCTCCTGCCCCCAATCCCTCCCAGCATCAGGGTCTTTTCCAATGAGTCAACTCTTCGCATGAGGTGCCCAAGGTA
>NW_011494640.1:7821090-7821945 GCF_000754665.1 Bison bison bison
CATCCAGCCATCTCATCCTCTGTTGTCCCCTTCTCCTCCTGCCCCCAATCCCTCCCAGCATCAGGGTCTTTTCCTGTCAGTCAACTCTTCGCATGAGGTGCCCAAGGTATTGGAGTTTCAGTTTCAGCTTCACCATCAGTCCTTCCAATGAACACCCAGGGCTGATCTGCTTTAGGATGGACTGGTTGGATCTGCTTGCAGTCCAAGGGACTCTCAAGAGTCTTCTCCAACACCACAGTTCAAAAGCATCAATTCTTCGGCGCTCAGCTTTCTTCACAGTCCAACTCTCACATCCATACATGACCACTGGAAAAACCATAGCCTTGACTAGACAGACCTTTGTTGGCAAAGTAATATTTTTTAATATGCTATCTAGGTTGGTCATAACTTTCTTTCCAGGGAGTAAGCGTCTTTTAAATTTATGGCGGCAATCACCATCCGCAGTGATTTTAGAACCCCCAAAAATAAAGTCTGCCACTGTTTCCAGTTTCCCCATCTATTTCCCATGAAGTGATGGGACCAGATGCCATGATCTTAGTTTTCTGAATGTTGAGCTTTAAGCCATATTTTTCACTCTCCTCTTTCACTTTCATCAAGAGGCTTTTTAGCTCCTCTTCACTTTCTGCCATAAGGATGGTGTCATCTGCGTATCTGAGGTTATTGATATTTCTCCTGGCAATCTTGATTCTAGCTTGTGCTTCTTCCAGCCCAGCATTTCTCATGATGTACTCTGCATATAAGTTAAATAAGCAGGGTGAAAATATACAGCCTTGACCTACTCCTTTTCCTATTTGGAACCAGTCTGTTGTTCCATGTCCAGTTCTAACTGTTGCTTCCTGACCTGCATATAGGTTT
>NW_011494640.1:7822045-7898692 GCF_000754665.1 Bison bison bison
ACCTACTCCTTTTCCTATTTGGAACCAGTCTGTTGTTCCATGTCCAGTTCTAACTGTTGCTTCCTGACCTGCATATAGGTTTCTCAAGAGGCAGGTCAGGTGGTCTGGTATTCCCATCTCTTTCAGAATTTTCCACAGTTTATCGTGATCCACACAGTCAAAGGCTTTGGCATAGTCAATAAAGCAGAAATAGATGTTTTTCTGGAACTCTCTTAGATAAGTTCAAATTAAAACTGCAATGAGATATACTTACCAGAATGACCAAAATAAAGAATAGTGACAACCCCAAAGCTGGCAAGGAAACCAGTTCAAAGCAGAGAAACCAAGTCATTGTTAGCAATTATATAAAGTGGTATAGGTATTCTGGAAAAGTATATGTTACAAAACCAAATATATGTTTACAATACAATTCAGCAATTGTACTCTCAGACATGTAGTACAGAGAAATGAAAACTTAAGGCTCACCAAAAAAAAAAAAAAAACCTATACATACACGTTTATGGTAGCTTTATTCATAATAACCCCAAACTGAAAAAAGCTCAAAAGTCTTTCAACAAGTGAAGGGTTAAACAAGCTATGGTAACGATATATCCATCCCCAGAATAGCACTCAGCCATAAAGGAGATTGATACATGTAAAACTTGGATGATCTCAATGGAATAATGCTGTATGCAAAAGCCTAGCTCAAAAGGATATATACTGTATAATGCCATTTATATAACATTCTTTTTATTGGAGTATAATTGCTCTACAATGTTGTGTTAGTTTCTGCTGTACAACAAAGTGATTCAGCTATATACATATATCCCTTCCCTTTTGCACCTCCCTCCTACACCCCCATTCCACCCAACAAGGTCATTATGGAGCACCAAGCTGGCTAGCAGGAACCTGCCATATAACATTATTGAGATAAGAAAAGTACAGCAATGGAGAACAGATTAGTGGTTACTAGGAGTCAGAGTGGAGAAGGCAATGGTAACCCACTCCAGTACTCTTGCCTGGAAAATCCCAGGGACGGGGGAGCCTTATAGGCTGCTGTCTATGGGGTCACACAGAGTCGGACATGACTGAAGCAACTTAGCAGCAGCAGCAGCAGCATAAGTCAGAGAGGAAGAGTGGGAAGGGAGTGAGTGTGACTGTAAAAGAGTGACGTGAGGGGTCCTGGTGACAGGATTGTCATCTTCACTGCTGTGGTCATACACACCTACCCATGCAATAACAAAGCACAGAAATAAGTGCATGCAAGTAAGTGCCCGTAAAACTGGTGAAACCCAAACACAGCCAATGTCATGTTAGTTTCTCAGATGCAATTCTGTACTATGTAGCTATGCAAGATGTTCCCGTTGCAGAAAACTGGTGAAGGCTGCTAGGACCTCTCCATATTACTTCTTATAAGTATGTGTGAACCTACAACTTTCTCCAAATAAAAAGCTTAAAAAATAAATATCACTCAGTTGTGTCCAACTCTTTGCAACCCTGTGGACTGCAGCACACCAAGCTTCCTTGCCCTTCACTATCTCCCGGAGTTTGCTGAAATTCATGTTCATTGAGTCAGTAATGCCATCCAACCATCTCATCCTCTGTCATCCCCTTCTCCTGCTCTTGATCTTTCCCAGCATCAGGGTCTTTTCCAGGGAGTTAGTTCTTCACATCAGGTGGCCAAAATATTAGAGCTTCAGCTTCAGCATCAGTCCTTTCAATGAATATTCAGGACTGATTTCCTTTAGGTTGGACCGGTTAGATCTCCTTGCAGTCTAAGGGACTCTCAAGAGTCTTCTCCAACACCAGTTTGAAAACATCAATTCTTTGGTGCTCAGCTTTCTTTATGGTCCAACTCTCACATCCATACATGACTACTGGAAAAACCATAGCTTTAACTATATGGACCTTTGTCGGCAAAGCAAAAATAAGCTGCAAAGGAAATGTCTAGATCAAAATGGCACCCAGTTTGAGACCCCCAATGCTCTCCTTTCCAGCTTCTCTCTGGCAACCCCATTTGCTCATCCTCAGCCAGACTATGAAGATTATGATCTCTCCATACTCACCCCTGCGCCTGGATTGTCCTGTGTTCACCTTGTGTACTTGGGGAATTCCATTCCTCTGTCAACAACATCCAATTCTTTCTCCAGCACTATCAACCTTGGGACAAGCCACTGTCTCTTTTCTGAACTACTGGTGTAAACTCCCTATTACTCTCCACGTTTCACCCTTATCACCAGTAAATTCTGTTTTGCACGCTGCAGCTAGGGTTCGGACCACATCATGCCAGAGCTGACAATCCACCAGTGGCTCCCTTCATGCTCTGAATTTGTTTTAATCCCTTACTCCAGCCCACAGGCTCTGCCTGATTGATCCCTGATCCCCTTTCGTTAGCCTCACCCACTTGCCACACTCGCTTTCTTTCCATTTGTCAAACACATAAAACATGTGCCAGTTTGCACACTTTTGTCCTGTCTTCTATGCCTGGAGAAAAGTTTTCCAAATCTTTGCATGATTGATTCCTGCTTAACTTTCAGGCCTAAAATTAAACCTCACCTCCACAGAGTGACCTTCTCTGATCACTCAATCTGAAGTAACTCTTAGGGTACAGTTTATAAACAAGGCAATTTTGCTTCTCCGTTGGCCCTTATTTATTGTTTTTCTCTCTCCCCGTGTGACAGCTGAGTCCTACCTGCCTATCTACTCACACAGTGCTGTGTGCCTGGTGCCTGCAAAAACACCGGGCACAACCTCAGTAAACACCCACTTAAAGAAACAAAGCTCTGGAGGCTTTTTATGCCTTTCTCTGCATCATTCACGGAGTCACTTACTCCCTCACCTGTGCGAGCAGCTGCCTTTTACAGGATCCCACTGGAACACCAACACAATCATGCACATGCTTGTTTACAAGACCTTGAAGTTCTATGAAGGCAGGAACCATGGGTTTTGAAGTCCCAGGTCCTTTCACAGTGTAAGTCCTCAGTTAATATGTGAACGAATGACCTCACCCTCTTTTCAGAGGATGACAGCAGGTGGTCACATCCCCAAGAATACATTTAAAGCCATTTACAAGGCCAGTGATGATGGGCATCAAACAGTGTCTCACATGAGGCATGAGGGTCAGACCCAGATCAACACTTTCCTTCTCACTAAGTATGCAATTCAGCCGTGCCCTTAAGCTTCTGGCCAAAGACATTCTTCACAGAAAACTCACAAAATAAAGGAGCAAAGCTGAAAACCAAAAGCACAAATGTATTTTCTAGAAAGATTTTGGGCTTTCCCGATAACTCAGTTGGTAAAGAATCCACCTGCAATGCAGGAGACCCCAGTCTGATTCCTGGGTTGGAAAGATCTGCTGGAGAAGGAATAGGCTACCCACTCCAGTATTCTGGCCTGGAGAATTCCATGGAATGTATAGTCCATGACGTTGCAAAGAGTCAGACACGACTGAGCGACTTTCACTTTTTTCAGAAAGATTTTAAATTGGAACGCTTTTTTAAAAAGCAAATCATCTAAACACCAGGGAAAGGAAAGCTCCATAATAACAATACAACACAATTAAATTACTGATTTTCATAAGGGATGCCCAGGTGACCTTGCTTCTGGGAGGTCACCAGAGAAGATGATGGAAACTCAAAGGTTAAAGTCAACTTGGAAGTAAGTATTCCTTTTTTAATTCACGCTAATATAAAATCATGCTAAAGTCCTTTTTGTTGCCTGTTACAAAGAAGTGTAGTAATTAGATACAAGCAAAAATGAGCAACCAACAAAAAACACATAGGCCCCATAGCTGGACAAGAAAAAGCCTTGGGAATGAGGTACCTGAAGTGTCCAATCTATGTGGATACTCCATAACATCCACCATCTAAGTGTCTCAGTGGGTTTCCAACAGGCCAGAAACAGCTTCCCTAGGGAAGACTTACCCTGGATGCCTCCCACTTGAGGACCATGCTGCACCCAGCTCCCCTCACCCTAGCCCCAGGGGGTAGGGCCTTTGCTCAGTTTAATCACCAGCCTCTCAAGGTGGTTCAGATGGTAAAGAATCTGCCTGCAAAGCAGGAGACCCAGGGTTGATCCCTGGGTTGGGAAGATCCCCTCGAGAAAGGAATGGCTACCTAACCCAGTATTCTTGCCTGGAGAATTCCATGGACAGAGGAGACTGGTGAGCATGTGTCCATGGGGTCACAAAGAGTTGGACATGACTGAGCAACTAACATTTTCACAATCTTGGAATATATCAAGGCAAGATCAAAGAGATAAGCCTAATTGCCTGGGACCCACGATCTTCAAAATGGCTATTTTGACTATTTATCAAGAAGGGTGTTCGTGGATATTCCTTTTGACACAGAAAAAACAATTAGAAACTAAGAGCCACTGAGGGGAACATAACAGGTATGTGGAACACATCATTAACCACCAGGAGCCAGCTGTTTTTGTTATTCAGTCACTAAGTCATGTCTGACTCTTTGCAACCACACAGACTGTAGCACATCAGGCTTCCCTGTCCACTATCTCCCGGAGTTTGCTCAAACTCATGTTCATTCAGTCAGTGACACCATCCAACCATCTCATGCTCTGTTGCCCGCTTCTCCTCCTGCTCTCAGTCTTTCCCAGCATCACAGTCTTTTCCAATGAGTAAGCTCTTCACATCAGGTGACCAAAGTCTTGGAGCAGGGGGTAGGACTAATATTTTCACCAAACACTTCTCAACAAAAGCCACAGAAACACGGTACTGAGTATTTTCACCCAGGAAATAATTTCACCCAGCTCTGTAATTGTTCATAAAACTGGGAATACAACGTGGGAGGCTGTTAATTACCACTGATGGCTCTGTGATGCCTTTTAAACTTGAGGTCAGAATACAGCCTGAGTGCTGTAAGGTTGATGGGCTAGGATGGGTTGGGAGGCTGTGAAAGATGGAAGATATATATTGATTGAACTTGGTGAGCTCAAACAGGTAACTGAAGGGATAATACTAGGTCAGACCTGAAAGGCAAGTGACCAGCATCACTCTTCATCTTTTACTTAAAACAGGAATTGGTACCTTGGAATGAGCACTGACTGAGAAGGATGGGCAGTGTTATCTGGTTTTGTCCACATCACAAGGCAGCTGTTTGCCTGTCGATAAGTCACTAAACCTCTCTACTACTGCTACTGCTAAGTCACTTCAGTCGTGTCCGACTCCGTGTGACCCCATAGACGGCAGCCCACCAGGCTTCCCCGTCCCTGGGATTCTCCAGGCAGGAACACTAGAGTGGGTTGCCATTTCCTTCTCCAATGTGTGAAAAGTGAAAGTGAAAGTGAAGTCGTGTCCGACTCTTCTCGACCCCATGGACTGCAGCCTACCAGGCTCCTCTATCCAAGGGATTTTCTAGGCAAGAGTACTGGAGTGGCTTGCCATTGCCTTCTCCGCAACCATTTTTCCCCCCTTGTAATCACTGAGCTCAGACCCTCCCAAGGGTCCTTCCAGCTCTTAATTCATCAATGAGTTTAATAATACAGAATGATCCATTAAAACTAAAAGGTATTCTGTAACTATATGCTCACAAAGGGAATTACTGATTTATCTAAAGAGGGCAGAAGTGATTTTTATTTGATGTGGATTGAAAGTTTCATTTTTTAAACTTGTATACAACTAATTGTGAGATTTCAGTCAAATTTATTTACACGATGAGAGGTTAAACAGATAATGCTAGAACTGTGATTTAAATTAATACAAGCACATAAGCCCACATTTTCTTAAAAATTAAGCCTCATCTAAAGAAATTTAGACTCTGAACAAAAACTAGAAAATAAAACCCATGATGCTAATAAAGAAGATACAATAATTGTCACCACTTACAGAGGGCATACTGCCATCAGTCTAACTTAATTCTGGTGGTCAATACCTTGAACCACCTTTTCAAAGGGAAAAGTGAATGTTTCTCAGAAAGCTGCCCATGGTGCAAGGCTTTCTAAGATGTGGAGCTGGAGTCCGAATCCAGATTTGAGAGCTTCAACAGGTGGCTGCTAGACAAACTAGGGCAAATCACGACCAGATGCCTTCATGTATCTTAGCAGTAACTGCCAGCAGTGTTCATTCTCTCTGGACAAACAATTTATCGGGATAACTAAATTCTTTCTTGATGTGAGCTGTGCCAAATGCCCTATCACATTAAAAGCAGCAGAGAAACCTAAATATCAGGTTCTTTCCAAGCTGAGGACAGGATGATTTTCCCTTTGTACCTTGGCCAGTCCAGCCCTTGCTTTTCTCACCCACTCATAGCTTCTCTTTCACCTCCCATGCTGCCTTAACCCACAAGGGGCCTGGTAAAAGTCATCAGATTATTTCATCACAGACACAATCCACCTCATGTCTTCATCCATGTTATCATAGCATCCTATAAGAAATCTGAAAATACCCATCAATAAAGCGTGGAAACAATTATGACCAGACTGCTCATCACATCACTTGAGTAAGTGGATAATATTTGCTAAGTGGCTGATGGCAAAAATCATTCCAGGAAGGGAAGCAGTGGAACCACCAGCCACATCATTAGCAGGAAATGAGACACAGAGATACATTTCATCACTCCTGGGACATGAGTCAAAAGAATACAATTTAGGATGACATATGTACTTAGTTCACTTGTTGAACTGCTCCAAAAAAAGAAAAAAAAACACAAAATCCTACCACTTGCTAGCACCAGTGGTTTGGTGTGAGAGATTCAAAGGAAATCCCCATAGTCCAATTAGGAGAGAGTAAATTTTTGAATAACTCATGCATACAGTCCTTTTATTCTCGCATTTTCAATTGTGATGTCATTCACATAAACTATACATTTTTCCTTCTGTAATTCAATAATTTTTGGTATATTCACAAAATTCTCTATTGTAGAACATTTTTTCACATCCCAAAGAAACCCTATGCCCATTAGCAGTCACTCACTCTTCCTCCATCCCAAGCCCTGGGAACCACTCTTCTGTCTCAGTGGATTTGCCTGTTTTGAACACTTCATATAAATGGAATCATACATATATGGTCTTTCGTATCTGGCTTATTTCATTTAGCATGTTTGCAAGGTTCATCCATGTTACAGCATGCATCTGTACTTCCCGTTTAATGGCTGAAAATTGCTCCTTTGTACACTCATACCACATTTGATTCATCCATCTACCAGTTGATGGACATTTGGGTTGTTTCCACTTTTCATCTATTATGGAAATGCTGAAACGAACATTTATGCACAAGTTTTTGTGTAGACATGTTTTTACTTCTCTTGGGTATATACTGAGCAGTAAAATTGCTGAGTCATATGGTAACTCTATGTTGAACTTTTTAAGGAACTGCCAAAGTGTTTTCCAAAGCAACTGTATCATTTTAAATTCATACCAGCAACATTATGAGGGTTCCAACTACATCCTCACTAACACTTGTTATTGTCTGCCTTTTTTCTGTAGCCATCCCAGTAGGTGGAAAGTGATACCCACTGCCTTTTTGATTTATCCTTAATGACTAGTGATGCGGAACATTTTTCATTTGTTTACTGGCCATTTGTAAACTGTTTAATAGAAAAATGTCTATTCAGATCTTTTGCACACTTTCTGGTTGGGTCATTTGTCTTTTTATTACTTAGATAAGAATTGCTTCAAATAGTTAAAACTACAAAAAGGAATGTATTACACTCATGTTTTACCAAATTTGAAATACATGTTTAAACAAATTCAAATGTAGTCATATTTTGCTTGCAATTTAAGTAATTTTTATGAATATTTAGAAAATTAAGCTCTATTGTTATAATAAAAAAGGAAAATGTAAGAAATACCAAAAGCTCTACCAACTCTTAAACAGACAGTAACAAAAAGTACCAAGTAAATTTAATTTTATTATAGGAAAATAATTTCAATACTTGATATATTAATATTATTAACTCACATGTTAAGCTCTTCTTTTGTAGACTGGCCACATAATTTTTTCCAATGACAAGAAAAATTACCAATGGTTGCTAGATGTCCATCAATAATTGATTACTGTCTTCATGTAATTTGAACCACAGACTTGTTCAAAGTCAAATTAGTAACATTTTGTTATGTCAAGATTCAAAGAGAAATGTCATGTTATATTTCTTACCATTAAAATGTCTCCTCAGGAATGTGACAATTCCTAAAAAGATAGAAAATCTTCCTTGCATATAATTTTCAACCTTTTAATATTTCAGAGATTGTCCTATCTTGGAATCTTAGCGGAAATCATTTCAAAGTTTTAAGATGGTACTTCTTTCTCAAGCACCTCAAAGAGTATTTTTAAATATTTTATTCTATAGATAATTCCTAATTCCCCATTATGGTTGAGTTTTATGCATCATATCCACTATCCAGGTCCTGGTTTCCAAGTGAGTCCAGACAAAATATAAGGCAGAGGCTACCCACTGGGTGAACACAGCGATTCTTTTCAGGGTCCAGTCAGATGGGACAAGAATTTGCTCCAAGAGTCCTTGGAGATGCACTAAACCAAAGACAACACATCTGGAAGGAAGCCAAGATCAAAGCCAAAACAGAACGCACGGTGTGCCCAACTAAAAGCGTCAGGTGAAGACGGAAAGTGGATGGAAAGCTTCACTCTCACTAGCATAAACTCCAGGAACACAGGGGTCTTACTTTTCATCTACCTCCACACGTACCATCATGTAGGCACGCTGCAAATAATCTATTATTTGCTAAACTTATGAATGAAAGTAAAGTTTGGAGCTTTATGTTCAGGGGCTGAAAGAACACTGAGTTCTCCCCTGTGTGTGCTGAGGGCCCTGGGGAGGAGTGGCCAAGAGCCCAGTCCACAGGTGCTGAGATCAGTGCAAGCAAGAACACCAAAATGAGTGGGGAATAAACAGTTCATCAATGAACATGAATCTACATCTCAAAGAACTGCCAGTCCTCCTCTGGTTGACATGCTGTCGACATTTCTCAAGTACAGGTCAAATTTTCCTACTTCTTTATGTGTATCAGGGGTTGGCAAGCTATGAGCCGCTAGTCAGATCTGGGAGGTAGTCTGTTTTATCAAGTTGTATAGGAATATAACAAGTTGTATAGGAATATGTGTACAGTTTGCATATTATCCATGGCTGTTTTCATAATACAAGGGCTGCCCTCATCAGCCTTGCACATACATAGTTGAATCAGATATATAAATATTTTTAAAACTAAGTTTGAGTTGCCCACCATGAAATCAACTGAAGCCTGCACACAGGCAAAAAGCTATAAAGCAGGAAATTCAGTGTTCCCTTCTTCTCATTGTCAACTCCTCAGTATAGCAGTTTCTGCCTGCTATTGGTTGCTCTCCAATGCCTTCAGATCACTATATCCAATATTTTTCCAGAATCCATAATTATTTCTGAGTTGGTCACACAGGAATTATTGAAAGATGGAAGTTCTTTCCTACATTTCTTCTAAATGCTATGAATGTTCAGACTCAAGGCTGTATCTCCAGCTGAGACCTTTCACTTCAGTCTCTGAAACAACCTATAGGTTTTATCTGCATATTGAACTCTCAGTTTATATAAACTGACCTCAACAACTTTTCTTCCAACTACTTCAGCAAATGTCACTCCCATTCATCCAACTGTCTGAGCCAGAACAATCATTTGGGTTGTTCTCTTACCCCTAGAATTTTACACCATCTCCCCATTATACTGGCTCAGGTCACTATCACTTGTCACATAAATTACTAAAAACCTTTTAATTGTCTCCCTACTTCTACTTCCATCTCTTCAGTAAATTCATTCTTCACACTGCCAGGCTAAGCCATATTTCTAAGCAAGTCTGATCACATCAATCATTTCCTTAAATCTCTTAACATCTAAACACTCTTGTCCACAACTTCTAAAGTCAAAACCCCTAAGATGGCATGTTAGGTGTCTGCATGCTCAGTTGTGACCCCGTGGACTGCAGCCCACCAGTCTCTTCTCTCCATAGGATTTTCCAGGCAAGAATGCTGGAGGGAATTGGCTTCTTCCTCCACGGGATCTTCCCAACCCAGGGATCCAACCATCTCCTGTGCCTCCTGCATTAGAAGGCGGATTCTTTATTACTGAATCACCAGGGAAGCCCATCTAAAATGGCAGCAGTCCTTCAAGACCTGGCTTCTGTCTTTGCAATCTGAGCTCTCATCATTTTGACTCGTCTCTGTACTCCCTTTGAGATTCTCTAGCATTTCCCCAGATTTTTTGCACTAGATTATCTCAGTGCCTGCATTTCTCTAGGCAACAAGCTAGATGATTCTTCCTCCCTCTTCAAGTCTCAGTGGGTTATTTTCATAGAAAACCTTTCTCAGTGCTCTAGTTTGTTAGGTGTTTCTCCTATAACCACAGCACCTGACTATCCTACTTATTTTATTGAGCACTTGTGTCTACATCCCCCACTGCACTGTAACTTATATTACACTGTAATTCTAAGTTTCCCTCTAAACTTCAGAACAGGCACTGTTCCTTCCTGTTTAATCCCAGTATTTTACTTGGTTCCTGGTTCATAGTCCATACTTTATATGTGTTGATGAATCCTCAAAAGGTATGGAGTGGAATTTTTTAAAGGGATTATTATCTTACCAGTGCCAACTCTTATTTTCTCAGAAGTTGATCCAAGAAACCCTCATTCATCCAAGCAACATTTATTGAATGCTTCGCATGTGCCCAGCCCAGCGGTGGTTACAGTTATTCAGAGGTAACTGAGACAGCTATTGCTAGTGAACGGTTCACTGCCTAGTGGGGCTGCAAGTGAATAAAGGAGTGATGAATACCACGCTAGAGCAGAAGCATACGTTAGACACGTGAGAAACCCTGCTGATGGTAAGAGAGAGACGTCAGGAATCAGCTTTTGGAGAATGGTTTCCAAATAGCTAAAAAGTTGCATTTACTAACCAATTAAGAAACAGGCTAAGGACACCTCTAGGCAACCTCCTCCGGGCACAACCCCTCCCTCCTGGCTGCAATGCCAAAACACTAAGTAGACCAAGCAAATAACTCCTGGGGAAAGAGCCTGCTTCTGTGGCAAGTTAACTATTTAAAATGCAGAAAATGAGATACTGTCTTTTTGCTTATAATAATGCCTAAGACTTCTTACAAGTCCCATATCAGTAAGGATCAAGCAAAATAAACATTCACATCCTGCTGATGGGAGTATGAACTTGGTAAAATCTCTTCAGAAGGCAATTTGGCAATGTAAATACTTAGAAAAGACCAATCGCCAAAAACCTACTCCTGGAAATTAAGCTTTGAAATAGTAACATTATATAGCATGCATACAGATGTATGGGTAAGAATGTTAAAAATACTATTTGCAGTAATACCAATGGAGTGTTGGGGCATTACTTCAGCCTGCGGCACACCAGGCTTCCCTGTCCTTCCCAATCTCCTGGAGTTTGCTCAAGCTCATGTCCTTCGAGTCAGGCAAGGGTGTAAGAAGACAATTTTAAACACGAGTTCTTTAAAATCACCATACATTATCCCTCTTCAGTCAGTTTCCTGCAACCTGGGCCATAACTCAGCCAGCAAGGAATGTAACATGCACGCATCTTCCTCCTCTGAGCCACCATCCTTCTGAGTCACACACTCAATCCCAAGTGGACTGGCACAGTTCAATTACTGGCACCAAGAGATAATTCTGGTGTCCCTGGGTGGTTCTGTTCTGTCTGCAGAGCTGCCTCCTCTTCTCCAGTGACTGGTTTCATGGTGACAGTGAAACCTGTGCTCTTCAAATTCATCCTTCATCTTATAGCATCAACCAATGCCTTATGTGCTATGAGATTAATACTGGTATGTTTCTTTACTAATCCTTCTTCATGAATAGCCTCCACACTGACTCCTAACTCCTAAAAACATTTAACCTGAACATTCTTAAGGAACTTAATTCAGAAGTGCTTCTACATAATTTCTTTTGATGGGCTTTTAGTGTACCTTTTAAGATTCTTTAGAGCAATTTTTCCAAAACAGATGGACTTTTACAAAGATTTAAAAAGCTAAAACAAAAATGACTTATCTAACATAGCGTGCTGTGGTTCATGGGGTCACAGAGTTGGACATGACTGAGCAACTGGACTGACCATAGTACCTACACCAGTGCTTCTCGATCTTGAATATGCTTACAATTTACCTGAGACTCATTAAAATGCAGCCTGTGATTACTATCCTGGGATGAGAATTGACATGACTAACAAGAGTCCAGGCAATGTCCAGGCTGCAGCTCCTCAGACCAAACTTTGAGTAGCAAGTGACCATAATCATCTTTAATGGAAAAGCTGAAATATATATGCTTTAGAGGATTCCAAACTAATACTATTTTACAATAACTTTAAATACAGTTACTGTTATTGACTCCTACTCTGCTTTCCGTGTTCTTTCTGCCCTAAGAACCTGGAAGTATTTGCAACAAGTATTCTTACACACAAACACACACAATATTCGTTATTCAAATGTTGAGGACAAACCTGTACAAAATACTGCAAATAGCTGCTTCTCCAATACGGAGTCCCCACAACACATGCTTAAGAACTGTGGTGCTGGAGAAGACTCCTGAGAGTCCCTTGGACAGCAAGGAGATCAAAGCAGTCAATCCTAAAGGAAATCAACCCTGAATATTGACTGGAAGGACTGATGCTGAAGCTGAAGCTCCAATACTTTGGCCACCTGATGCAAAGAGCCGACTCACTGGAAAAGATCCAGATGCTGGGAAAGATTGAGGGCAGGAGAAGGGGGTGAGAGAGGATGAGGTGGTTGAATGGCATCACCGACTTGATAGACATGAGCTTGAGCAAGCTCCAGGAGATTGGAGGAAGACTGGTGTGCTGCAGTGCATGGGGTTGCAAAGAGTCAGACATGACTAACCATTCAGGTATAACCTAAATCAAATCCCTTATGATTACAGAATGGAAGTGACCAACAGATTCGAAGGATTAGATCTGATAGAGTGCATGAATAACTATGGACAGAGGTTTGTACCACTGTATAGGAGGCAGTGACCAAAACCATTAGAAAGAAAAAGAAATGCAAGAAGGCAAAATGGTTGTCTGAGGAGGCCTTACAAATGGCTAAGAAAAAGAGAGATGTGAAAGGCAAAGAAGAAACAGACAGACAGACCCAACTGAATGTAAAGTTCCAGAGAATAGCAAAGAGAGATAAGAAAGCCTTAAGTGAACAATGCAAAGAAATATTAGAGGAAAACAACAGAATGGGAAAGACTAGAGATCTCATGAAGAAAATCAGAGATACCAAGGGAACATTTCATGCAAAGATGGGCACAATGAAGGACAGAAACAGTAAAAGGACCTAACAGAAGCAGAAGAAATTAAGAAGAGGTGGCAAGAATACACAGAAGAAGTGTACAAAATACACCTAAATGGCCCAGATAACCACAATGATGTGGTCACTCACCTAGAGCCAGACATCTGGAGTGTGCAGTCAATTGGGCCTTAGGAAGCATTACTACAAACAAAGCTAAATGGATGTGATGGAATTCCAGTTGAGCTATTTCAGTCCTAAAAGATGATGCTGTCAAAGTGCTGCACTCAATATGCCAGCAAATTAGGAAAACTCAGTAGTGGCCACAGGACTGGAAAAGGTCAGTTTTCACACCAATCCTAAAGGAAAGCAATGCCAAAGATGTTCAAACTACCATAAAATTGTGCCCATTTAACATGCTACCAAGGTAATGCTCAAAATTCTTCAAGCCAGGCTTCAATAGTATGTAAATTAAGAACATTCAGATTTTCAAGCTGGACTTAGAAAAGGCAGAGGAACCAGAGATCAAATTACCAACATCCACTGGATCACAGAACAAGCAAGAGAACTTTAGAAAAACATCTACTTCTGCTTTATTGACTACACTAAAGCCTTTGACTGTGTGGATCACAATAAACTGGAAAATTCTTAGAGATGGGTATACCAGACCACTTTATTTGCCTCTTGAGAAACCTGTATGAAGGTAAAGAAGAAACAGTTAAAACCGGACAAAGAACAATGGACTGGTGTAAAATTGGGAAAGGAGAAAGTCAAGGCTGCATACTGTCACCTTGCTTATTTAACTTACAACTTGGCCACCTGATGTGAAAAGCCTACTCACTGGAAAAGACCCTGATGCTGGGAAAGATTGAGGGCAAGAGAAGGGGACGACAGAGGATGAGATGGTTGGGTGGCATCACCGACTCAATGGATGTGAGTTTGAGCAAACTCCAGAAGATAGTGAAGGACAGGAAAGCCTGGTGTTCTGCAGTCCATGGGGTCGCAAAGAGTCGGATAAAACTTAGCAACTAAACAACACATAAAAGCAGGTCAGACAGCACAGTGGTAAAGATCCGCCTGCCAATCAAGAGACAAGATCCAATCCCTGGGTCAGAAGATCTCCTGGAGAAGGAAATGGCAACCACTCCAGTATTCTTGCCTTGAAAATTTCACGGACAGAGGAGACTGGTGGGCTATGGTCCATGGGGTCGCAAAGAATCAACACTACTAAGCTTCTGAATACTCACAGAACACATAAACTCCTCTCCCTCCCATTTCAGTTCAGGCTTAGTCCTCAGTCTTACATTTTATTCCTTCAAGACTGACACTCCTTTATCAGTCTGTTGTACACAGGACTGAGATCTCTCCTAGTCTCCAGAGCCCTTTTCTCTGCTCTTGATTTGCAGGGATCACCCTTCCCCCATCAGTTGCTCCAAGGAACTGGGGTGGAGTGGTTCTGAATGTCTGCTTTGACAGCTGGGTTTAAAGCTCAGTCCTGCTGCTTAAATTCCTTGAGCCAAGTAAACCACCACCTAGTCTGTTTCATCTGGTAAAATAAAGTCATTCCTACATATAAGGTTACGAGAATAACAGGAAATGTTTAAAAAATATTCAGCAATGTGACACCAAATTAATACAGATTAAATGGAAGATACTACGACACTGATATACAGCATTTAGCACAATTTCCTTCACCTGAGAAATCCTCGACCATTACTTAAAAAGTCAAAATTTTCTGCATTTAAAAAGATAGCTCTGAATAAAAGAAACTGAAAATAGTGGCCATAATATGAAACTATATGGTGGTGGTGTTACCTGTACTTTCAAACTAGAAAATACAATAGTTTATGCTCAACCTAACAGCTATTATTATGAAATGTCTAATTCCAATTTCCAAAGCTAATTATTCTCTAAACATATATTCCAAATGGCTGATGGGAATCATGTTTTACATTTGGAAGATATTTCTCTTTAAAGCTGGGGAACTGGCATCTAAATTACCTGCTCATTGAATGCCGGTTAACGCAGAATTTAAAACTGAAACACAGGAAACTTGACTCTGGGTCAGTACCTTTCAATCCTCAAGTTCAGTTTTAATTTTAAAAACGTTAGCATACGACTTAAAAAAAAATTTTTGAGTCTTTCTTCACCTAATAAGACTAAACTAAACTTTAGTCTCCCTCTAGATGGAGGGGAGGGGGTGGGGAGAATAGTGGTAGTTGAGTGAAATTATTGATTCAGAGGAAAATAAATTTTCTTCTGGGTTTTGATGATTAATGAAAGTAATTTAAACAACAAAAATGTACAGAATTGGGACACAAAAAATAATGGCTACTACCAGGAAATAAGATTAGACATATGAAGAACCAAAGATAGTTTACTATGTGCCTTTTAAATTTCAGTTCGTAGTAGAGAAATTAAAATCTAATTACAAAAACCACTGTCTTAAAAATCAAGCTAGAACAATATGAATTTCAAGAAAAAATGTCATCCTTTGGGGATCGGGAATCAGTACTGGAAATTCAGTAATAAATACGTGCCTTTAAAAAGCAGATGCTTTGTAATTTAAAAATCAAAGAGAAAGTGACAAAAGTTGCTATTAATGCACAACTAATGGAACAAAGAAAGTAAGGCTGGAAGCAGATGCATCGTGTGCTTGGCAGGAACAAACGTGCACGACAAAAGGGAAATACATTACTCTTTAGTGTTCCAGATGTCTTGTTATGTTCTGTGACCATCAAAGGAAAAAGGCTACTACTTTCAAATGGTACATAAATTCAGGAGTCTTTATTTTGAAAAAATTATTCCAACAATGTTTCACAATGAACAATAAATCAAATATATCTACCATATATTTGAAATGAAAATTGAAATCAACCTGTTTTTGCCTAATAACTAAGACCACCTCTTGCAATTAAGACTGGTCTTCATAAATCTTGTCATATCAAAACATCTTCCAAGATATGCCCTGCTGACTAAAACGGCCTCGCTCTTTCTTTCAGATTTCTCAGTTATCTCATTCCCTATTCTTAGCCTTAAGTGCTGATATTATTTCTCATAAACGATTCCAGAAACCAAGACTTGTCCTTGACTAATGATAAACACAAATAAAGAAATTCTTGACTCTATAATCTTGTCAGGAATGAGAACTGGAACTTTCAATTATTACCCAAGTCTTTTCTAAGGCAAAGGGAGTTAATTTTGGAGAAGTAATAAATAAAACATGTGGTTGTGCCAAAAGATTTTGCCAAATTAAATTCTATGTTCTCATCTCAAAAATAAGTTATATTCTAAGCTAATGTAGATAAGGAAAGGCATAATACCAACAAGTAGTAATAGAAAATAGTCCCAAACCTTGAACGTTTAGAAATGTCAAGGGTCACGGAAAAATTAAAATTAAGGTGCTAAATAGATGTGAACTTGCACAATTTTCAGTGAACTAACTGAAGGCCTTCACAGTTCAATTAAAAAGTATGAGATTTTTCAAACATCTTAAGACAGTCATACAGAATCTGCAGGTGAGATTCAAAATTGAATGACGTCTATTTTATTGAGTTTAGAGTCAGGCAGATTCATGACTAACCTTCATATATGCATAAGGATATTCTCATTTTAACAATGTTTTTTAAGTAGAAAAACTCTATAAACAAATATTCTTCAAAAGGGGCATCCATATAATGAAATCTTGGAGCTCCAAAGAGAGAATGAATTAGAGCTGGATGTGGTAATATGGAAAAATAACCAAGTTAAACAGAGAATCAAGTTATAAAACCATACATTTAGAACAACAGAGGACAGCAAGTGGCATATATAGAGAGAGAAAGAAGTATATAATAAATGATAACATTTCTGAAAGACTATACAAAAACACAAGTAACTGTATTTCCCTGGGATGTGGGAAGAGAGTCACAGGAAGGAGACACACTTTTCCACTTTATACCCCTTTGTATATTGCGTAATTTTTAAACATCATAAACATGTCTTATATTTTGGTAACATATAAAAAACCTTTAAAGTCTTTAAAAAACCTGATTGTACCCACAGCATTCTATGAAACACTGGGTAACATTAATTCACAATCCTTTCATGCCTTTTACTTAACGATTATTTAGTCAAAATTAGAAGGCTTCTGGGTTGTTTGCTTTCTCTGTCCCTCAAGATTGAGGAAAAGGTGAGAATTCAAGTTTTAAGTCTCACTGGTTAAACTGTAATTTGGATAATATCTATTTAAGATTCCAGAGAACCAATTAAGAAACTAACCAATGAACATCTGAATCACCAATTAAAATATTTTATCTAGGATCACTTTTCCTGGTTACAAAAGCCTGAATCTTTAAACTCCATAGCCCTGTGAGTTCAACGACCCTAGATTTCAAAAATATAGTTAAGCATGTTGAATCTTCCTCCATTAGCATAAAATAAGCAAAATACATAGAGGCTATCGAGTTTGAAAGGAAATACATTTTTGGCAAGTCTTCACCAGAAAATAGCATCATAAATTCAAATCCTACAGAACTGACTCCAAAATCAGAACAGTTAACAGCTGGCGTAAGAGGATCCCTTTTATGTCTACTCAGAATTTGCCAATTCAAAGGCCTTAAAACGTTTTTGAACGTTTGAGGCTCAGAAAATTTATAGTAGTAGGCTAGTGGCCACCTTGAGAGTACGAACACCCTTCAAACTACACAAAATTCAAGTTTTTAAAACACGGTGATGGTCAAACAAAACACAACTGCAGAGAGAATTCAGAGTAAATGCCATAAATGTGCAACCTCTACATTAGAACAATAATTGGACTTTTTAAACCAGGGTTTTCACAACACTTGGGGGTCTTTCCAGATTAAATACTTCAGTGCCCACTACACTTCTAGAAGTAATTAATTACTATGTTTAGTCGTTCAGTTGTGTCCAACTCTTTGTGATCCCATGGACTGTGGATGGCCAGACTCCTCTATCCACGGGATTCTCTAGGCAAGAATGCTGGAGTGGGTTGCCATGCCCTTCTCCCACGTTGCGGGCAGACTCTTTACTGTCTGAGCCACCAGGAAAGCCCTAAGTAAACTAGTGTTCAAATGCTTACTGAATTAACAACACAGAAAGCTCTTCAAATACTACATACAATCACCTAATAACCAATAAATTTAATGAACTGGGTTGTGGAATTACCCATCTGTGCCCTGCTGGAGCTGGCCTGCAAAGTGAGGCTGATGTGTCTAACTCCAAGTTTAATTTAATTAACATCAGACTGGTAGCTGAAACCAGCCATGGTGAGAGTATTAATATCACATGTATCAGTAAGCACTACAGAACAGGACACTTTTTCATGAGAGAGAAGCATTCACCAGCACAACATATGACCAGCACATCTTGGTCGTATATTCAATTGTTCAAATATACCACATAAAATTTTTAATGAATGACATGTTTTAAAATATACAAGGCAAAAGTTAACTAATGAATATAAATTCAATACAATAACACATTTTAGTAACAGCACCCTTTCAAAAGTAATTTTACTACTGTTTAGGGCACAGACTTAATAGTTGGAATGTTTCTCAAAACAGGAGTTATTGTGATACTTCAAATGTCTCTTAATTTTAAAACCTGACCCACTATTTACCCCCATGAATTTACTTGTAAAGTTTAAATAAAACCCTAGAGAATGAACTACTGATTTCAGCAAATTATGAATGGAATCAAAATTAAAAATGATTTTTATTAGGTATATAAGATATAGAAAGAGATTCTCTTAGAATTTCATACGATTTTTTAAAAATCTGCTTACACATAAATGTGAGAGCATCTTAATCCAGCAATAAAACACCTGCTCCCCAGAGCAAAAGCCCTGTCATTAGCCAAATGCCTTGCTTCTTTCATCCTTAGTATGAGCCCACTTTACGGACCATATGAGATAATACATGAAAAGCATTTAGCAAGTTTCTGATACACTAAAAGAGCTTAATAAACCACACTCTGTAATACCGTCACCATTATTACTTTCAAGTCATATCTTTAAAGAAATATATCTTTATAAGGTCCCGTAGAGATTAACTTTCTGATATAAATCTGAGACTGCAAGTGGAGGCCAAAGATGAGGTGAGTCACTCTGAATGTGAGTTTGGAGCAGGAGCACAAACATGAACAAAGAGGCCCAAGAAGCAAGGCACAGGCCGGCCTGAGGACAGCAGCATGTTTTACTGTATGCCAACCACAGCAGCAAGAGGTGACTGACTATGTATCATAAACTACCTTTTACAAAGTCACAATGTCTTCAAAAGAATTTAAAAACATTCTGTTTAAATGAGAAACAACAAGTGTTCTTTCTAAAAATGGACAAGTATAAAAAACCACTGGGGGAAAAACCCAGAGCAAACTTCTTTCTTAAGTAAATACATCATTCCTTTAACTGTAGCCGACGTCTTGGAAGGTAATGATTTTTGTTAGAGAAATCCTATTTTCATTCCTATATATGTATATATATACACACACATACATACACAAAGTTAAAATTCTTTGTTAACTATAAACACAGTAGAGATAAGAAATTATTCTTCATTTTTGAACTTTCTTTAGCAAGGTGTAATTTTAAAATAGCTATCTGACACTCTACCAAAAGAATACCACAATTTCAAAGTGGTCAAAAGAATAAATAATTCTAATATAAGTACTAATATCCAAGAGCCAGAACTTGGAATATTCCTTTTAAAAATGAGATATTCACCAATTTCATTATTACTGAAATACATTCAAATAAAAATCAAAGGAAGAAAATCCAGAAAACAACATTTAAAAAGTTTGCCATTTCAACTGAAATTTAAATTTTTCTCATCAAGCCAACAAAAACACTCAGAAGTTCAGGGAGAAGTATATTTACACTACAACTAAACATCGTTGTCACAGAAAATACAAATTTAAAGTGTTGTGCAGTGGTTCTCAAACCACTGTAGTCTGAGAAACCCCGCGGGTCCCCCGCAAAACCCCAAGTCAAAACCATTTTCAGCATACTAAAATGTGTCTGCTTCACTCGTGGCTTCCCAAGTGCGTGGTGGAGTTTCCCAGTGCCTACACACTGTGTCACCTAAAAGAGCTGCAATGTGAAAGCAGTGTGAGAATCCCACTGCTTCTGTTGGGCCAGATTTTTAAAGAGATGTGCAAAATGTAAACAATGGTCTTCTGTTTGTGGAAAACAGTTATTTGCCATCAAAAATGGTATTTATGTTAATGTGTAATGAGTTTATTATTGTTACATTTAAATGAATAAATATGTTTTAAAACTATCTCAGTACTAATTTCTAATACACCAAATACTGAGCAATACAAGCTACATAAACAAAAGCTTTTTGGAGATCTTCAATAACTAAAAACAGTTAATAGTCCTGAGGCCAAAATGTTTGGAAAGCAGCCAGTTAAGTTATTCTCTTCATTTTACCAACTTACAGGAACTGTACCAACGAGGATATATGTTGGGAGGTGGGGCAACTCAGAAGTAAAGCAAGCACTGATGTGCTTCTTCAAATTTACAGAAAGAATTATTCTGCGGAAGCAAGTGACTACTTGATCTCTATCTTCACAAAAATAAGAGTAAAATATACCTTTAAAGTAATCAATAAAGCTTGTCACCCTAAAAGAAAATTTTCTTTCCTGAGCAAACACAAAAGGAGAGAAGATGACTCAACCAGTACAGTAAGTTAGGAAACTGCGTCTTCATGTTGCTACCACTGAGTATTTTCTCCTCTTCACTGTTCAACACAGTTCTGATAGTCCATGTAAAACCAGAAGCAAATCTGAATATGAAAGTCTGAGGATTCAAATCCACATTAAAGTTGGATCACTTCTTACACTAAGCATTTTGATTTTATAGCATTCAAAGTCAACAGGAGTTTCCACTTAATTACAAACCTCAAGGTTTACCCAGAAAAAAATAGTCTTTAAAATAATTTTAATAACAACTGTTTAATTTACTTATTTCTTAGATGGAAAGCCTGGTAGGTTAACTGGGTAATGGCCTTCAATGGTATAGCATAACTTGGTACAAGAGTTGATTGGGACCCAATACAATCTAAAACATAGGAATTCAAAGACATCTCTTAAGTATTCCCTCCATGAGGGGGCTGGAAGGTGACTCCAAAAATTTGGAGAGATTTCAAGTATACACCGACATACACCCAGACCTTTGCAGCATTCATTTAATTCTAAGAGAAGAGGCATACTGTTCAGAAAGGGGGCAGAGACTTCCCAGTCTGATCAAAGTAGTTCAGACAACTATACATTCAGCTAGATAATGCACTGGACAGCAATGCTTCAAGAAGTTTAAAACTCAACACAGATTTTAATATACTATGAAAACAACTCCTGTAGTCACCATTTGAAAAGGTATTCAGCACGAATAATGTTTGAGGAAACTGATGTTCACCTCTTTTAATACCAAAGCTTTAAAAACAATTTTAAGTATTGTAAGAAAACTTTTCAAATATGTATTACATATTTACATATGTAATTTCACCTTTTCTTGATGACACAGAGTCACAGTAATAGGCAATATTCAGAAGATGGTGTATATAGTGATGCCCTCTAAACGCCTGGCTGTCCCTACACTAACTAGTCTTGGACAGTGTATGCTTGTCATACATTCTATCTCCTTCGTTTCAAGCCATAACTTCTGAACTGTTAATATGCCACGGTCTGGGAAATCTAATAATCAAAATTTCACATAAAAACATGAGCTCTAACATATGGACTGTGTGACTTCTGTGGGCTGCTCAAAGGCATTAAAAAAAAACAAAAACTATTACAAGTTTTTCAGTTGTGTTCTGTTTTGATGAGATTGCCAGATTATCACTGGATGAATCAGGCATTATATAAATATTTAATCAAGTTCACTTGAATATTAACATAAAGATATAACTAAACATTAGTATCGTTGCCTTTTTAAACAAAGTATTCTATAACTTTAAGGTAACACTGGGTTCCAGTTTCTTTCCCCTAGAAATGAACATAAACAAATGTCCTATTAATATCAGTTTGTCCAAAGAAAAAAAACTGAGGTGCAATCATGTCACAGTTAATGCATGTCTGCTTCCAATACATTCAAAGACAATATTTTTTTTAAAAAATCAATAGTTAAAATAAGCCTTTTGCAGTCTGAGAATTCAAGATACTTAAAAAAATTTGTAAATACACATACATGCAAATTCTTCATATATACAAATTTTCACAAAATTAAGAAGTTGCAAAGAAATTAGAAGGATTACAGTGAATCTAACAAGCTACATTAAATGCTTTACCACTGACATATTCCTAAACATAGCAGTCATAGTAGTTTTAATAAATTTTCTACATGGCCTTTTTATAAAATTTGCTTTTAGACATAAAAGTTAGTCACTAGAAGTCTTCTGAAACTCTAATTTAAGAATTCAAGATGTTCTCAATTCACTACTGATATTTAAGGCCACTTTGGTAAAGGCATTGCAGCAAGAACACAAAACAATAGCATATTTTCTAGTATTTATTTTTTTCACCTGCAAACTGTTGCAAAACATGATCAGCTTTATTATGCAGACAGGTATCCCTCTACATTTTTAAAGAATTTAGGCATGTATAAACAGAAGAGCTCTTCAGAAAGGAAAAATTCAAGAATGACTAAAACCTTCCAATTTTGACTTTGTAACTTTCCAGTAGCAATGGTTAAAGTGATTTTAGGTCATTCATTTCCCAATTTAAGACAGCACCTTAAAAGTGGCTGATCTATTTCCCCAGTAACATTTCTCACATAACAATGTGTTAAAGTTACAAATACTGATATGCACAAATAGCTAATTTCTAAGAAAAATATGTACAGTACTGCAGCATAATGAATGTGGTATCTGCAATAACTTAATATTAGCCAATTTTTAATATACATGATACCGCTACTTTTTTTTTTTTGCCAATTCACAGGTTAAAAGTTGTTACTGGAGCCCTCTGTTTCGCACATATTACCTGGTGTTTAATACACAATGCAGGCTTTTTAAAGACTTCTCTTGTGTTTAAAGCTAAGATCAGTGAAACAAGACAACAGTGCAAGAGGCGGAGAGATGTAATGTGACCATGTAAAAGTTCGTTCCAGTAAAGTGTCTATATAAGGCTATAAGAAAGGATTGGTTGATGAGCTTCCTGTTGGAAATTGTCCTGTTGGTGCACCAGTCTAAAGGAAAACATAAGACAAAATAAATAGACAGACAAGAGTGTGTGGGAAAATAATAATATTTTTTTAAATAATAGTATTTAGATTAAGTATTATTAAGTGAAATCTCTCAGTCATGTCTGACTCTTTGCAACCCCATGGACTGTAGCCTACTAGGCTCCTCCATCCATGGGATTTTCCAGGCAAGAGTAGTGGAGTGGGTTGCCGTTTCCTTCTCCAATTTAGATTAGGGTTTTATAATTACTGGCAACCATATTTATTCATTCCTATTATTAAGAAAGGAGAAGGAGGCAACAAAGGATGGGATGGTTGGATGGCATCACCGACTCAATGGACAGGAGTCTGAGCAAACTCCGAGAGACCATGAAGGTCAGGAAGCCTGACACGCTGCAGTCAGTGGGGTCATAAAGAGTCAGAACACGACTTAGTGACTGAACAACAATTACTGTTCTTAGCAACATACTGTAACACAACTATAGGTTACCAGGCACTGTGTTGTGTCTTTTATATCCATTACCTCACATAATTCTGTTAACAGATTCCAAGAAGGGACTGGTCCTAAAAAATACATTTACCACACAAACCAAATGACTGCAGGATTCCTTTTTCACATTGGTCACTAAATCGGCAGCCTCTCATAAAGCAGAATTTTGATAAGAAAGCACAGAAGTTTCATGTCTACAATAGTTTACTGTCAACGTTTTGCTTTCCAGCTGATTAATGTGTTTTCTTAAATCAACAAAGATTGTGCACAATGGCTGCCTCGATTCGTACAATCTTGCATCTGGGAGGAATCACATCCTGCTTTTCCCACTCTGAAAACAACACAACGACTTACTTACAAAGTGCTTAAAACTGCATCTCACTTACCATAAAAGGATTACTAGACACTCCAGCAGCTCCAACTTGACCAAAAGGGGTTACCACTGGCTTTGTTTGTCCAAATGCTGCAAAACCTGCACCTTGTTTAAAAAAAAAAAAAAACAACCCAACAATTATAACCTATACCTCTGAGCGACAATCAAGGAGTTTCAGAAAAATCCCCACCAGAGCAACAATAATTAAAAAAATCAATGTTAACTTGTTGAGTCTCATGTTCTTCAAAGTAAGTTAAAAATTTCAGTGGCATGTCTTAAAGAGACATGTCGATTCCCCAGAAATGGTTAATTCCAGTCTGTCCCAGCTATGTAAGTTGCTGACAAAGGATTTAATCAAAAGATGAGTTTGTTGACTATTTAAGAGGGGATGTGACCCAAGGATTTCAAACTTCAGCAAATGAACGGCCAAAAAATAAACAAAATCCACCCAAAACAAACAAAAAAGACTACAACAACAAAAACAGAAACAAAACCTGAAAACTTTCTCTAGTGAATCTTCCTAAAAAAAGTAACAAACTCGAATTACAATACAGTTACCTTTAGTCTATGTCACCACCACCACCAACAAACAACAAAATATATACAATAAATGCAACAAAATCAACAATTCTCCAATGCAAAGCAAACACTCTAGGTCTATCAAGTTTCCTTTTAAAATCAAGAAGCATATTATAACACAGAACATACAAGAAAGATACTGGAGATCCTGAGAAAGAAGAGGTACTCTTTAGTTTCAGATTACTCCCAAATCTATAATCTGGTCACAAAAACTTACTAAATCACTCAATTTTCTGAGGCCTAACTCACCAAAGGTTTCTATATCTGTGTAATAAACAATCAGTACATAACACTAGAGCGTTTTTTAGATAAATCCTTTTGTCCAAACATTCAAATTATGATAAAGGATACATGCCATGAACTTGGCACCAGCCAAATGTTAACTCTTACCATTGGGCTGTTGAGAAAAAGCTGTCTGTTGAGGAAAAGCTGCTTGGGCTGGGAAGGCTGGCTGCTGGAAGCTGCCACTAAAGCTGGTGGGAAGACTATAGGGAGCGGGAGTCCCGAAGCCCGCAGGCATGCTCATGGATGCAGTGCCAAAGGTCGCCGCTGGTGGGAGAAGGAAAGGCTGATCACTTACAAACAAAAACGGAGGTTGTCTATACTCATACTCAACAATGTAAAATAGACATCATTTACCTTAAAAATAGAAAGATGTATTTTAAATCCCCAAACTCCAACAAACTTAATAGCAAGTTTTAGTGCCATACAGTTGAATGTAAGCTATAAAGCTATCATTTGAAATCAAAAGTAAACCTCCCAAAGTAATTATATAAATGAGTCTAAATAGCAGTCTACTTTTAAAGTCCATCATCATGCAATTCACATGTATACTAGTATATATATTTTTAAGTTTTGCTTTGTTATACATAGTAAAATAGTCAAACATTTATATCTAGTGAACTGTCTGCTATAATGTAGTATATGTATTCCTGGAAAAACCTCTGCAAAATAGTTCACTTAAAAATAAAACTTACAGGAGAAATAGGGTCTGCAGCAGGCCACTCAAAACCTATGCAGCTTTGTAACCATAGTCAAAAAATGGATGGGGGATAATCCTAATAAAAACATTAACACAATTAAACTATATAGACTCTCATTCCTTTTTTGAAAAGTATAAATAAACCAAGATTTCTTTGCATAAGGGGTATAAGGAAGATAATATTAGGACCAATGAGTTATAGAAACTGGGGCAAAGTACACAAAAACTGAACAGAAAATGAAATAGGCCTTCTTAAAAGAGGCAAAGAATGTAGGGATTAATGACACTGTACCCAATAACTACCATGGCCTGCCATATCTACTCACTATAACTTCATGGAATGAAGCACTCATTCACAGGTTGGGGAAATCTGTGTGTGAACTACAGCTAGACACACACACACACACACACACACACACACGGTATGCTGCCATCACCCCCCACTTACAATGAGTTATAAATTCACATTATTATATTACTCATATAAAAACACACATAGTAACAGAACGATATATTACTTTTTCCTAATGATTCAAAACAGAAGCTTTCAACTATATGTTCTAGGAAAGAAGAGCCAACAATGTTGCTTTTAATACAGAACACTAGCAATTACATAGTAAAGCATTTTCAGCACTATGTTATCAAACAAGATAATTCACTGCATTTTCTGATTCTAAGAAAAAAAAATTACCAACTTGAATGCTGACTTAAGGCACTGAAATTAATACTACACATGCTATATAGAATTATCTTTTATTAAAAAATTAAAAATCTGTTATGGATGTTGCTCAAAGTAATTCTCATAATCCTTATATTTGTAACAGTGCAATTCTCCTCAGTGAACCTAATTAAGATGGTAAAATTTTAAATATTACTTTTTATTATTCATAAGAAAAAGGAAACTAAGCCACTGGGAAGCAAGTGAATTAAAGAATAATAAGCACACTGCAAGGGAAACAGAAGGGTTTCAGAACAGACAACAATACACTGACATAACTTTGACAGCTCACTTTTTAAGAAAGCAGTATAAAGCAAAAGTTGGCTACAGTTAAGCAAAGCCAAACTCCATAGAATAATGTGGTAAAATGGTTTGGTACATAGAAAAGGTGTGTCACTCAAAGTACTATGAATTCAAACTTAAGAAAAATAATCAAAAAAGCTATTAACATTCTATTGTGACCATGGAGGTAAGCAATATGCTTTTCAATATTAAAACATAAATTACCACAGAAGATTTTCATGTAACTATAAAGTAAATATAAGTTATTCCCAATGCCACACATCCATGCCCACTCCATTTTAAAACATGGAAAAAACTTAACTTCACATGCAGGGATCCAGAACACTAGCAGAAGCTTCCACAAGCAGGTAGACAAATTGCCACACAAACCTAGATATTAGCTGTGGCCACCTACCAAAATGAGCGTGAGGAAACACTTGAGAATGCATTGCTCCAGAAAGGCCTTATGGAAAGCCATAAAGAGACCAGTGTCAATTAACTTATGAGTAACTATTGTCGAAATAAAAGTAAATTTATTTCATTAAAAAATTCTAAAATTAGAGTACACTTACAAAGGAGATAGCATAAGAATAAACATAAAAACGCACCCAGAGTCTTTACTTCAACTATATTCATACTAGTATTTACAGTGTTTGAAACAAAGAGATTAGAATAATACCAGAAAAACAAATATCAAACAAAGAAACATTTATGAAATACAACTTTTAAATAAACACTAACATTTTTTTTCATGTGAAGATGCAACAATATACATAAAATGATTTTCTAGGCCTCAGCAGTTACTCCCAAAAATGCTATTCATAGAATCACCTAAAATGATCTAGTATCTACCTTTTAGCATTTAAAAAGTCAAATCTCAGAGAAAGCACCTGAATAATGTTTGTTTTATTTTCAACTCTACATTAACTAGAAACTAGTAAAGACAACTCAAGGGAACAAATTATTCAGGGAAAATTAGTCAGTGGACTCCATAAGAAAGGTGAGCAGCACTTTCAGTTTAAAATATGATGGCTAAAAAGAGAGAGAAAAGAGAAATTCATCCCATGCAGATCTTAACCTGCATGACTGAGGTCAGACAGGTTATACGTGAAGAAAAGTTCTCAACAGAAATCAAATTTAGGTTAAGTACTAGAACCACTGTTTGAACTATACCGAGTGGGACTGTTTCTAAAAATACATGTCCACACATTTTAAAGAAGCACACTTAACTAACTAAATTTGGGGAAATTTAGAAATTGAGATATGAAAGTGGTTCTGAGTCTTGGGTCTGTTGTTTTCTAATTATAGGACACTACAACTTCTTTAAACCTCAGTATCCTCATTTGAAAACAAGGGATGGAGAGGCAGATACAGTAATACCTAATTTACAAAGCTGCTGTGATTAAAAGTACTAAAGAGTAAATATTCAATGAATCTGTTCTTTTTTCTTGCTAACTTAAAAGATGCTGTTTATAGCTTCTTATAAATTCAACAAAAGGTTGACTGAGGTAGAAGGGTTCTGTGATAAACAGGCTTGGTCACTTTATGTTTATCTCCTTTCTTAGAGCATGTTACAAGCTCTGAGAAATCGTGCATTAATAATACTGGTTCAACTTTGTGTTATTAACTCAGCACTTCCCATAGGCTTTTGGGCACAGAACCCCTTTCCACGAAGCACTGTGATAACATCACCTCAGGAGACGTGTTCTACATAATACGCTTTGGCAAAACCTGACTTTTAGTCAACAATGATTGTTAACTAGTAGTAATTGCAATACTCAATCTGTAACACTGATGCCTAGTTCTGGGCTGCTATCAAAAGACTTGTTTTTAACAAGCTTTTTGAGATATAATTCATGTATCATACAATTTGTCAACTTAAAGGGTAAAATTCAGTGTTTTGTTCTTTTTAAAAAACACATTCACCAGGTGTACAACCATCATCACAATTTAATTTTAGAACATTTTCACACACCTCTCACTAAAAGAAATTCCACACCTATCAGCTCTCCATTTTGCCCCATCTCCTTTCTGTCTCTATAGGTTTGTCCATTATTCTGGACAGGTTATAAATAGAATCACACATTATATGACATTTTGTGACTAGCATCCTTTATTTTCCCTGCTGTTTTCTAGATGCATCAATGCTGTACCATGTATCAGTACATATCATTACTTTTCACTTTTTATTATCAAAAAAAACTCCACTGTACAGCTATACACATTTGCTTTATCCATTTATCAGTGGATGTTCACCTGGGATGTTTCCGTGTTCAGTTGTGTCCAACTCTTCTGAGACCCCATGAACTGGAGCCTGCTAGGCTTCTCTGTCCATGGGATTTCTCAGACAAGAATACTGGAGTGGGTTGCCATTTCCAACTCCAGGGGATCTTCCTGACCCAGGGATCAAATCCCCATCTCCTGCACTGCAGGCGGATTACCACTGAGCCACCTCAGTTGAGCCAAGACCATTTCCACCTTTGACTACTAGGAATAATGCTGCTGTAAATACTTGTAATACAAGTTCTTGTGTGGACATATATTTCATTTACTTTCCTGTAAGTGAAATGAGTGGCACCAGTGGAAATAGTGCTGATTTAGATAGAAGCACTCTGGGACTAATACTGCTGCTGCTGCTAAGTCGCTTCAGTCATGTCCGACTCTATGTGACCCCACAGATGGCATCCCACCAGGCTCCCATGTCCCTGGGATTCTCCAGGCAAGAACACTGGAGTGGGTTGCCATTTCCTTCTCCAATGCATGAAAGTGAAAAGTGAAAGTGAAGTAGCTCAGTCGTGTCCGACTCTTAGCAACCGCATGGACTGCAGCCCACCAGGCTCCTCCATCCATGGGATTTTCCAGGCAAGAGTACTGGAGTGGGGTGCCACTGACTAATTAATACTAGTCATTGGTTAATCAGGCAAATCCATCTAATTGGCCTCCACCTAAATAATAAAATGGCGATGCTTGGCTAGATGCTACCATGGTTCTTTTGGTTCTACATTTCTACAAGTTTATTTCTTGGGGCAGGGGGTGGTAAATGAGACACTTTTAAAATCATTCATTCATTCAATGAATATCAGAAAATAAAGGGTACTCATTCAGGGGCAAAGGAGAGATTTAAGAGTTTTAAGAGAATGTCCTAATAACTGAAAACTATAAAATTATATTAACTTTATTAATTAAAGGCTTCAAGGGCTCTAGAAAAATAGAATGCTAAATATTATAGAATCCTAAAAAAAAAAAAGCCTTAGGCCACATTGGCCAGCCTTTTGAAGGTTTCTATATAATGTGGTAAAAGAAGGCCCAAAAGCTATTAAATGCAGGAAAAAAAATTATTGTTAAGATGTGCATTTTAACAAAGAAATGTATCAGCAAAACTTTCTAAATAGTTTGCATAGAACTATTATTTAATACCTCTTTCAAAAGCTACCTCAAATGGAATTTAACAATACTAATATATGAGAACAACAAAACATATTTCCTAAAGAACTAATATTAAGTTTGATGATATAAAACACTGAAAGTACTTAAGCATAGTGTATTTGTCAAAGTGTTGTTTATATTTCAGCTTCAACAGAAACACATTACATAGTTAACACTTACTTTGACTCAGTCAATTCAATAAGATGACCAATGTGATAAATCAAAATGGTTTACAAGAGAAAAGATATTTTACCTTGAAATAAAAATCTGTAGACATACTAGATTCACCTTTCAATAAATTTTGCTTAGACTAATATTAAAACTACTTTATATTATCTGAACAAGCTTTTTAAGATATAATTTGTACACTTTACATTATTTCACATCTTATATAGAACCTTAACTTTAAGGACTTTTGTACTCTAAATAACAGCGGGTGTGGGGGTGATAATCCTCAACTCTAATAAACAGAACCAGTCTGGAGGTACAATCACAAAAGAAAAATAACAGGAATGATTTACCAAGTACATGGGCTTCCCAAGTGGCACTAGTGGTAAAGAACCTGCCTGCCAATGCAAGAGATGTAAGAAACGCAGCTTCAATTCCTGGGTTGGGAAGATCCCTTGGAAGAGGCCATGACAACTATAGTATTCTTGCCTGGAGAATTCCATTGACAGAGGAGCCTGGCAGGCTACAGTCCATAGGGTCAAAAAGAGTCAGACACAATTGAGTGACTAAACACACACACACACACCCCAACTATATACAGTAACGCAAAGACGATGCAAGGTGATCTGCATCATCTAATTCTCACAATATCCCTGACAGAGAATACTGTTCACATTCTATAGAAAAAGACAATAAAGTTCAGAGGAGTTAGATCAGCATGATCAAGGTATAATATGTTTCCATCCTTCAGTTGTCAAATGGGGTTATAATAGCTATAAACATCTCAACAGTTATTATTATTACTGCAAATAATGTATTTTCCTATCACTTTTTCTCCATTCATTAAGAAAATAATATACAGAAAGCATTTTTAGAGTAAATGCTAAACCAGGATTTGAACACAGATCTGGCTCTATCCAAAACATATACACTTAACTTCCCTGAGCCTCAGTCATCTCAGCTATAAGAGTGATTAAAACATCTGATGAGAGTTAAGAGGACTAAATGAGACAATGTACAAAATACCATATCATTAGACATTTTAAAAATTCATTCCATGAAGTCAAAATAATATGCTCAGAAACAGAAATATTATATACATCATTAGTGATGAATAGTATATTTTGTCCAAAACACAACAGAAATCTGAAATAATCACTGATTATGTTTAAGCATAGTGTATTTATATGTATTTGAATGAAAATAAATCATTACAAATTACGTGCAAAATTCAAATACTTATATAACATACATTCTGTGAGATAGCAACAGATTATGAATGAAGACATTATATGAAAATGGAAGTTATGGTTCAAACTTCCAATATTACAGTTCTCAACCTTGCCAATGACAAAAAGATGTGCTAGTAATTAGTAATTCTTAATGGTGCAAATTTATTGTGATGTAAAGCACCTTACTCTCTCAAAATATCCCATCAACATATGCTATAAGTCAACCTTAAGGCTTTAGTTCTAAAGTTATCTAAATCTAAAAATGGACAAATTCAGCTTAATGGGTACTGGGTCATACCACATGCACCTGCCAACATTCCAAGGTACTGGCAAATATCTCTGGTGTTCAGGGTAATAAGACAAAAATCAAAGAGGCAAAATATAAGAAATACGTGGCTAGCTTACAATATGAATCAAACAGAAAAAAGAGGGGGAAGGATAAAGAGGATTTTTAAAAAAAAATTATAAAAAGAGAAAATATTCAAATTATTATATCCCAAATTAAACCAGTTTCAACAACCCCCTCAAAAATGTTAATAACCCTAAAAGAGATACACACTGGAAAAATTCCTCGTTATCAAGATCTCATGTATCAATAATAAAATCCATCCATTCCTTGCAATCCCAAGCAAAGGAAAAAAACTGACACATTTTTTCAATTGAGTTATAATCAATAATTGTGAAACCTAGTCAACAAATAAGTCAGAATTATAATGTTCAAGTACCACCTCTGTCATGAACTGGCAGTGTGAAGTCAAGGCTTTAACTCTCATCTCTATGCTTGATTCCACACCTAAAAAGTAAAATCTTTCAGTGGTGGGTGCTAGGTAACTTCCATGGTCCATTTTCAACTATTAGGTTATAGGATTCTATAAACTTTCAGCTAGCATATGTTTTCATAGACGAAACTAATCCACTTCACAGTCACTTCGGTAAGAAAGGAACCTTATTTTCTAATGTTCTTCACATAGTGTCTTTGCGGTATATACCTTTCCCAAAGTTTAGTGTTCTGTAATTTACATTTCTTACCTGTCGCTCCTCTGGCATTGGTCTGAAATGGATTTGTAGAAGATGCCACAGAAGGACCAGCAGCAGCAACAAATGGATTTGTGGAAGGTGTAGCTTTAAAAAATTATAAGATACACTATAAAATCCTAATGCATTTGTATTCAATTACTTAAAGTATTTGTTCATATATTTATGAAGATAGAAAATTAGAGCTTTCTGATAATAAACTGGTGCTTTGATCATCTTCTGGTATCCCTAAGAAAATGCAATACAATGTATACATATATTTGGACTCCATATAAAACCAATATGTATACCAGAAACACATACCTCCAAATGGAGCAGGCACACTTGAAGACGCAGGCTGTGTCTGTGCAGAAGCACCCACTGGCACTGTTCCAAAAACATTACTGAAAACAAGTATTGAAAGAATTCATATTTTGAGAGGGGAAAAGAGCAAAGGTAATCTAATAACAGGGTTGCCATAAAATATGGAAAAAATAATATTGAACATATCATGTATCACATCAGCTCTCAACCTTTTTGTTTTGTTTTTTTTTATTCAGCTCTCAAACTTTTAAGTCTTAGAATTCATTTATATTCTAAAAAAAATGAGAACCCCAAAGAGCTTCAAGATGCTATAACTACCAATATATAGTACACCAATTAAAACAGAAATTTAAGAATTTTTAATTCATTTGAAAATAACAATAAAGCCATTCGTATCTGATACTTTTACAAATGTCTTTAATGGCTGGCTTAATAGATGATCAATCTGTTGTGATACGTTGTTTAGCTTGGTGCATTATGAAGAGAAAACTGGCCTCACGTGGCATCACGGTTGAACAAAACAGGAGAATTTTAACACCTTTTCCAGATAACTATGTATATCTTGCTTGATATCATTCCAAAAACAACAGTTACAGTTTCCTAAAGGTTAGCTGCAATATGGTCCAACTCTCATATCTGTACAGAGGAGAAGGGAAGGACAGAGGATGAGATGGTTGGATAGCATCATCAGCACAATGGACATGAGTTTGAGCAAACTCCTGGAGACAGGTGAAGGACACGGAAGCCTGGCATGCTGCAGTACATGCGGTTTCAAAGTTGGACATAACTTCGCGACTTGACAACAGCTGTGATATGGAATCTGAAACCCTATCAATGAACTTTGATGTACTCTCTTAAAGTAACATCCAGTAGTCTATCTTACACTTTAAATGAATCTTTTACTACTTTTGTATCATTTGGAAAATACTTGATGCCAATCTTCAAAATGTCAATATATTTCCTTATGCAAAATAAAAAAACAACAATCATTAATATCACCATCCATCTCATCAGAAAAGCAATAGGAAGATTAATATTAAGCTCATGGTGGCTAATGAATTTTCCAAAATTCTACTTAGTTGCTTGAGAGAGTGTGTATTTTAGCCATTGTTTTCCCTAAATTGACAGACTTAAAATTTTATTTTTGAAAAAATGTCTAACAAATATCCAAATCTGAATAACCATGGTTTGTTTAGCAATCATACTTTCAAGAAAAAAATGGTGTTCCATAAAACAAGTAGCTGGTTCATTCCACAACTCAAAAAACCATACAAGTTGATTTTCCTCAAGACAGCTTTATACTTCAGTATACAGCAGAACTACTTGATGCATACCATACTTCAATACACAGCAAATTAAGACATGTTTAAGGGTCTAGACTTAATAAAATCAAATTCCTTTACACTGCTTCATCAAGCATATTCATAATAAAAACTGAATCAAAAATATTCCTAATTAAAACTGAATGTGTGGTAGCAAGGAATGACTATTAGATGACTGCTTGTACAGCTTGGCACTGGAGCCATAATTCAATGCTAAGTCACCATCAAGTCTTACCTATTAAGAGTTTCTATACCATCAATACAAACGTCAATTAATGAAAACACAAACAACCACTCCGAATTATTCTGAATTTAGTTTTAACCTCACAGACCTTTGGAATGGGTCTTAGCTACTTCAAATATTCCATGTGTTATACTCTGGGGACCACTTATGATTATAATGTAATACCAATAAACCATTTCATTACATATACCTGTGTTTCCAGACTTTATGGCCACCTCGCTATAGTTCACTATTTTTTATGTCTAATGTAGTCAATATTAGTAAAGCAAATATACAGAAACACTCTGAATTTTATTCTTTGGATTCAATTTTTCCCATCTGCCACACAGAAAATTTGTTCCTGGAGAATAAGCCCAACTAACTAGTGTTGCAATTCTATCATTTTTTTCTGGAAAAGGTGCTAAAAGGGAAAAAAAAGTTACTCGGATAAAAGAGACAATCTATAGGAATGGAAAATCAAGGGTAAGACATTGTACAGATAAGTTACCTATACTTCTGGGTCTGCTTCCTTGACCCAAAAAGAAGTCAAAAAACTAGAGTTTTTAAAGATCAAATGTTTTTAAAATGTGGTAGACTCTCTTCTGCCAAGAACTCCCTACACCAGACATATACAAACACTGTAACAGACACACCTATTTATAAATACCAGTAAGACAGAAAAGATATAGGACTAATTTTGGGTTCTGGTGCAAATCTTTCTAAAACTTTACTTACAACTCAGGCTACAACATGTTACTTTCAGTGTTTAATCTTCATGACTAAGAACTGTACCTTAAAAGTAAGTAATTCTGTAAATGGATTCTCTGAGTATAATTAAATTTGTATTTAACAATTTACCACATCCATTTCAAGATGTGTATATACTCTAAATTACATTTCAGCATTCAAGGAGAAAAGGTGCTTTTGATTAAATAAAAAATATAAAACGATGGTAAATCCCCTATGGTAATTACTCAAGAAGTATATTTTAATTAAAAAATGTAAACTTGTAACTTTCTTCAAACTTAGGAAAATATTCAAGAATCTTTTAGATTAAGCCCCAAATAGTGATTACTTAACAACACTATTATTCAAAGTTGAAAAAAAGTTTCAAATACAAAACACAAGACAATGACAAGCTACCTGCTAGCATTACTTGTGGAAGTATATGCGTTACTGGAGGTGGCAGCAGAGCTGAAAACACTGTCCAGTTCTGCCAGGGCTGCATACTTGTCTGAAGATGCACTTGACTGACTGGGAACTGAAACCACAGAACCAACAGGAGCTTTACCTGTGGTCCCAAACCCACTACCCTGATCACCACCTATGAACAAACAAAAACAAATTAAATCAAAGACTTTAACTTACGCTTATCCTTTCAACTTACCAACAGCATTTGCCATGATGTGTGAATTTAAAACTGATTTGGAGCTTAGCAAATAAATGGACATGATTCTAGAGTCTTACCTAATAAATACTCCATAAAATACTGGACAAGTTTAGTGTTATACATTCCGCTCTGTAAAAAATTAAGTACTCTGTCTGAAATAAAAACTAAGACCCAGTACCAATGACATGTCTAGGTTATATTAAGGAAATTCTCAAAGTGCTACATTAAATCTGCAAGATGGGGACAACTCAATCAAGCACACATATACACTCATTTAATGCTGGATCTATGTGAACTCAATCTATTAACAATATCATCTTCCCAGGGTTGTTTACAAAAAAATTAAGAGATAGTACTAAGATAAGTAAGAGTAATAAGTAATAAGTGACACTTACTATGCGCCAGACGCTGTTCTAAATACCACTCATGCAGTAACACATACGACACAACTTTTTAAGTCGAATGCTATTTCTATTACTCTTGGAGGGGAGATGAGAAATCATGCTCAGAGATCAGGATGCAGAATCCAGTCTGAAAGCAGACCCCAGCTGTTCTTCTTACTACACTATGCACTTTGAGAGGCAAAAATACTAGCCTTACGACCATAACTGGGTATAAAAATACACTGCATTTAGTATTTAGTATTTAAATAAATACTAAAATAGTCATAGAAAATAGTTCACAATTAATACATCATAGAAACCACCAAATAATCCTCTAGTCATCTCTTGGCCTTTTTGGCCTTTAGAACAATAAAGCATGCTAAGACAAAATTAAATTTTTGTCAATTATTTTCTTTTAAATCTAGAAGTTTACAAACTAGTTTCTAGGCTTTCTACCGTGTGGTTATTTCAGATGCAAAATGGGCTAAATAGTCACGAACATTTAATGTAGATAAAACCTATACACAATGAAGAAAAGCATCCTCATAATTTAATAAATACAACCAAATGTAGAAGACTGCTTAATACACAAATTTGTATTCTTTTCTTTAAAGCTTGATACCTTGCCCAGCACTGAAGATATTGTCTAAATTAGCAAGTGCCGCATATTTGTCTGTAGTCTGTAGACCAGCTTTGTTTGCTGAAACTTTACTAACAGCTGAAGCTGTTTGATGACTCTGGGAAGTATTGAAGGTTCCAAAATCAGCACTGGAGGATTTGGGGAAGTTATCAAAATGAGCAAAATTAGCATTTACTGATCCAGCACTTCCACCTGTAATAAAATAGACAGAAAACTTGAAACTGCTAGACTTGCCCAATATCCTTTGATAGATTATATGATCATTTCTTCCTAAACTAAGTTTCCTATAAGCAATCCTAAAATCTTAAAAGTAAAAACTGGCAAATGGCATTCAACTTGAATCATCTACACAGGACTATTCACAATGTGCAAAACTAGATTTTCAAAGGTCCTGACAACATACAGGTCAACAAGTTCCTATGTGTAATTGTGTAATTACCTATCCCGGAAAGAACACAATAATTCACAGGAGAGTCTCCATGCTACTCAGTTTTATTGTACTTGAAGAGCTACTACTCAATTCCACATAATAATTTAATGTACACACAACACTACAAATTAAATTACAAGTAAAATTATGCTAACATATATTTCAAGGAAAAAATAAGAGCACATAATTATAAATAATATAAATATTACATTTTATCATACTAAGATTTTAAAGACTGTTCTATATTCTAAATCTTCCCTAACATACTACCAAAATACTAAAAAAACAGTATATATTCATTCTATGCTTCTGATGCTATACTTTTGATGTTTGTTCTTTATACCTACACATTAGTTTCAGTAATCAAGATAGTAGATATATATGCAGTAACATGTATATGCAGTTATAGATTAAACTGAGAGCAACACGCACTTAAAGGCATTTCAGAAACAGAAAGATTACACCTTATTAAAAAAAAAAAAAAGCAACAACACTTTCCATCAATTAGTTGTTTATACATTCTAAAACAAATACATGTCTTACAGAAATTAAACTCTATTTGTTTTTGATTAAAACTAAATAATGTCTGTATTTAAAAGACTGTGATCTGTTAAAAGGAACTGGTGAACAAAGCACATACTAAGTTTTTAAAATCTGTATGAAGAAAGTTACTTCAAATTAATAAAAACAATTATTAAAGGAACTGTTACTGTACACTATTGTGTTCTCCGAGTTTAGCAATAGTGAGGAGAGTAAAAGTGTGAATTTATGGAGAATTATCATGAAAAGATGATTAAAATGCTATAACTGAAAAACCTATAAAATATACCATTAAACATACAAATTAGTAAAAGATGCCTACTTGACAACAGAACTTACTGTTGGAAGCCTGGAGAGGAAAAGCTGAAGTAAATTCACCAAAACTGCAGCTAGATGAAAGCATTCTAAATGCTGGACAGCCAGAAATTATGTAAATGATGAAATTTAAAGAAAGAAAAAGAAAGTTGAAAGAAAAGGCTTTAAGACAATACAGAGTTAAAAGTTGAAAGAAAAGCAATCAGCCAAAGATCTAAACAAAGGTTCAATGAGTTTCTGAAAATAATACAGTTTATGTATTCAATGTTTAAAGACCAATTCCTGCACAGAAAACTATTTGAAGTTTACCAAAGTGATTATTAAATAATCTACTCAACCAATTATTTTCTGAAGCTTGTTGCCCTGAAAATTACTTACATTTTTAGTTCTATGGAAGTAAATTAACTAGCTTCCTTTACTTAGAGCCTAAATTAAATCAAAACGTATTTTGTGAACCTAAAAAACTATTAATACTTTTATGTCTCCTTGTGTAAGAAATTTAAGAAAGATTCACGTGCAGGAAAAGGAGAACAGATGTGAATTAGACAAAACACTAGTGTCCAGAAAAACAAATAAAGAAAAATATAAAGATTTCAGGTTTCCCCAGAGCTTTGTAAAACAGAACTATTTTAAAACCAGATAATCACAGAATTTAAGTTTAGAATAATTTTCCAAAACTATATCTACAGAGTTGTATTCTATTTTTTAAAGTAAACATTTAATCATAATGCTGGAGAGGCTCTACCTGTAGTTTGGGGCTGAAAAGAAGAGTGACTTGCTGTGGGGAAACCTCCAAAATTACTCGAACCACTAGACTGTCCAAATGCATCAAAGTTTGCAAAATCTGCATTTGCAGAATTCTGAGCTGTAAATGGTAAGGAATAATACATGTTAATGAATATGAAAACTATAAACGAAAAATATGATAAATGAGTTTAAGAATTTTATGAAAGTTTCCATGTTTCATAACTTAAAGAAAATTCATTTAGAAATCAGATTTTAAGTTCTACAAATGTTTATTTCACCCAATCGCAAGCAATTCATCAAAGGGCATCCAGTACAATGATAAATTTGTACACAAATAGCCTTTGAATGGCATCACAAATAGTACTATAAAGTGACTCTATTAAAGGAATCTCTGAATTAACAGCACTAAATAACACAAGTTTCAGTAAAGCAGAGAGATGTGGGATACAGGATACATTTGGAAAATTGAGATTTAAAATGGTGATTCACCAGTTACATGAATCATATGAAAATGGCTTGATTACATTAAAAATTTTTGTTGTTTTTAAGCTTGCAACTATGTTACATCATAGCATACTTTAAAAAAAAAAGCAAGTATACAAAAAGATGGACATGATCATCAAATAAACTGAAGAAACTCGTATTAGCCTGTCATTTTAAAACACATATTAACTTAAGAAACAATAAAAACTAGTAAAAATTATACCATAAATACACATCAAACCTACTGAAAAAGACCAACTGGCTTTTCCCAACTGGTAACCAATCTAACAGCAAAGTCCTAGGCTTCTATAAAGTTAATATGTAAGGTAAAACAAGACTTTTTTAAAGGCCAAAACAGATGCTGGATAAGATTTTTACAGAGGATAAGATAAGAATAAGAAGTGGTTGATATGCAGGAAAGTGAATGCTAAATGGATGAATGAAAATGAAAAGGATGTCCAACAAAGTGAGTGAGCCACTTTAAATACCTTGGCAGGCAATTCTATTTCTAGGCAGTTTTTGTAAAACTACTACAAATAAGCATACAGCTAATTCTAATAGCTAAACAATGTATTTTTTACAATAATGAAAAATTAGAAACTCAAATGGCCAGTAATTAGGGATTACTTAAGGAAAATCACACGATGGAACATAATGTAGCCATTAAAAAAAATCATGTAAAGAATATTTAGCCTTATACAAAATACTTATAGCAAAGTCAACACGATAAATAGGTTAATAAATTCCAGATATATCTTCATGTGGTAATTTCGTTAAACATGATATCATGTGCATACAAAATCTGTGTTTTAGTTCAATGGAAGTAATGAGATTTCAGGTAGATATCATGTCCTGAACTTGCCAAGCTTTTTCAGTGAGTCTGTACTCTACTTGGGCTTCCCTGGTGGCTCAGAGGTAACAAGCCAAAAGAAGTCACTAAGCAAAAAAACTGTCTATTAACAAAGTAAAACATTATTCTAGGAAGAAAATCAGCAAAACTTACAGCATCTCCTGTAACTGCTGTTTTTTTGTTTTTTGTTTTTTTTTAATCTAAATGGGTATGGTAATGAGCAGGGGGACATGTACATAAAGAAGATCAGACCCCCTTTTCCTACACATCTGTGCCAATCTACCACTTCTGACATGTGGAGTGCTATCCCACTTTGCTCTTGAAAACCTTTTTAAAACCAATTGTCTTGGCCCTCAAATACCACACAGAAGTACCTAAATTAAAAGACTGCTTAACAACATAAATTCTGTATTTTCTGGACTCCCTACATTATTTTGTCTGTTTTTACTTAATAAGATAAAATTCAACTTTACAGGCTGAAATTTTACTTTCCTCAAAATACATATAATAAAAAAATACTAATAGATTAAAAAATGTTTTAATTAATTTCTTGAAAAATATTTTGAAACAAGTATCTACACCAGTTTAAATTATATATAAGGTTAAACACAGTTTACTGACACATTGCTGACAACACCATAAGCAAGTGCAGTTTAGTGAAAAGGGAATCTAAGAGTCAAACAACTCCATCTTAACATAAGAAATTGTAAACCCTTGGATTAGTCCCTCATTGTTCTGGTGCTACAGGTATTCTTACTAACAATATGAGAAGACTCATTAGATGGCCTCTACTAATAAAACCAACACTATGATTCTACAACTTATAAAAAAAATGAATAATTTATCAGCTTTAAAATGCTAATCCAAAGAAAATTCTAAAAGACAAATAAGTTTATTAAGGCGAAAACAGATAATACAACTGTAAACCAAATGAAAAGAGAGCATGATATACGAAGTTCTCAAATTCAGAGTAGATTATATTCCAAAAGGCAAGTTTCCAAGTTTTTGGAACCCTTAGCTATTCGGTTGAGAACAACAAATGAAATACATCTGTCCCTTGTAGAAAAAGGAATGGGTCCCTAAACTAGTTTGTGGCTTATAATCTCAAATATATATGACTATGTAGTCTATAATAATATATACTGAACATTTAACATATTTAGAACATCATATGGGAAAAACTTACATTTCACATGCTTTAAACATAAGGAAAAAAATTAGTTCAATGCTATCCATTTTGCTAATCAAGTCTATTTTATCATATCTATAATTTTCCAACCAGAGCACCAAACGAACTAATCAAATACCTATTCATTACAACAAAACAGGATTTTGTAATACTTCTATCAGTTCTTATTTGTAGATACTGAATCTACTCACTGTTTTCAACAACTTTTTACAGTACATTTTAAAAATTATAAGTGTTATGGAATGAAACTCTGATAAACACAACTTTGGAATTAAACACTGATAATACAATAAACAAAAACTATCTAGAACCTCAAACAACTTCTACACAAAGAAATCCAGACTAAAAAGAATGTGACAAAATAGTAAAGAATGCTTTTTATATACTCTTATTCAAAAAGTACAAAAGGGTCAACTCAGTTTAGAATTTAAGGTACTAAGTCAACGAGCCTGAATCTTGCCCAGAGATGTCTTTACACTTCAGTGAGCAATACAGACTCATGTAAAAGGAAAAAACAAAATAAAAATGTAGAGACCAGAGGATAGCAGCCAGCAACTCTCATCAAATCCAGATAACAGACTTCATTCCATCTATACAATATTTTAGATTATTTTCATCAATTCCTAACATTTAAAGAGAGCATTTCAACAAGATTTCTTGCTTCTCTTAAAAGAATCAATATATTAGGAACCCTGAGCCCGCATTTCCACGTGGCAACAGGAGATTACAGAACATCCGCCTCTGAAAGGGGCACTGTGGTCCCTTCCACAGTGCACTACACCACTCATCTGTGTTAACTGGGTGGCAAGGCGATTGAGTTTGACATCCCTCATATAAGAGGTGACAATAATCAGTGACAGTTTACAGTTTTTGTGATATGTTTATTACCAGGTAAGATAACTATTACATTCCATAGTAAATTATGTTTCTAACTGCCATGTATATTTCCGTAGAAGATGACTTTTTCTGAACATAATACTGACCCCATCATCGATACACATCCACACACACTAACTCAGGCAGAATGTTCAAACGAAGAAGGGTAAAGACTTCTGGTTTTTAAGCCATTAAATTGTCTGTAAAAGAACAGGATTTCCTATAAAATAATGCTAGCCAGATTGGCTTATCTGAATAATTACTGTTTGCCATTAAAGGTTCCATTTGTCACATCAATCAGTTCAGGAGAAAGTTTTCACCCAATTATTTTTTTTTTTGACATGAGAATTTCAGGGCAAGAATTCAGCTATCAATGAATTTAAATCTGCAAACCATATATGAAAAAGTAAAAATTCAGAGTGCTTACAAAGGTTCTGGGAAAAGATATTTCAGATTGAACCAAGACATTGGCTTACACTTAAAAACTACGTAAGGTAAAAAGTAAAAGATGGCATCAACTATACTAGAAGGGAAAATAAATAACTAATTTTATTAGCTTTTTCTTAAAATATCCATATATATTTTTTACACTCCTGGAATCAAATAAAGTAAGAAAAGAGTAATCTGAGTGGTCCTTTGTAAAAACAAAAGAACTTTAGGCTAAAAAATTATTACTCTCAGACAACCTGACCTATTAAACTACTTCCTCACAGACATATCTGTCCTCTACTATATTTCTGTCATATGTGGAAAAAAGACAAACAATATTTAATATCTTCAATCTGATAAAATCATACATTGCTATTTTTTTAACATTTATATGTCACAATTAAATAATGACAATTATTTTCAAAAAGCATTTTAAGGGAGTTATTGAAAACATAAGGGTAATCATGGTATAAATCAGTCCGTGGAGTACATTGACTTGTCTCTTTTTTTGCTAATATGGCTACATAGAAAAGTGTAACATTAATCCCCTGACCTGCAAATATTCACAAATTGCATTCAGAGACCAAACATACACACACACATGGAACATGAAGTAAGTTGAAAATTTCTAAGAGTTTGGCAGCTACTTATCTATCATTTCAAATTATATCTCAATAAGCCTAAAATTGAGATAAGTAGAATATTCATAAGTTACAGAAGCTTCACTCTCTATTCATTGATTCTTCCACCAACTCTTTTGACCATCATTCAAAAAGCAAGAGGTAAGAACAGAGAGCTGGAGCTCCTGTCTGCTCAGAGAAGAACAACTGGCTTCCCGCCTGGAGGATGAAGGGGAAAGATTCTTTTCAGTCTCCTGGACTTCTGCTACTTGGCTAATATAAGAAATGGAAAATGTACCACAGTCCCAACAACTTAAGCTTCCTGATTTCTTACCCTTCTCAGTATAATCTCTCTTGAACGAAATCTTCATCCTAGGATCTCTTTTTAAAGTAAACACATACAGACACAAACATACATAAATCACACCACAACTTCCTTCTGTAGCATAGTCTTAGAAAATGTTTTTATTGATATTTAAAACAAAAATTCCTTTAATGCTTGATAGAAATGTGGCTGAAGGTTTTCTATAATTTTCCAAATTATCTCAAACAGCGTATTTTTTGATACATATACATAAAATAATTTGTACCATTATTATCCAACTATAAGCCAGGACATGAAACTGAAAGGAAAAAAAAGGCAGAGAGCATCACAATTTCACAGGTGAGTAAAAAGAAGGTAAAGTAAGTCCCAAAATACAAATAGGAAACCAATTCAGTAAGTACTGGCTTTTGTCATGTTTATAAAAGAGTGAAATACATACATGCAAAAATATGTCTCAAATTATCAAATAAAACTGCTTCAAAATGACCAAATGAATTCTTAATTTAGTGCTCCACATTTAATTTGATGATTATTCAAACACTGGAAACAGCTGCTAGGAAAAAACACTTACCTGCGTGACTGTTGAAATGTGCAAAGTTAGCAAAATTGGCTGTAGCTGTTGACTGAGGTGCTGGAGCAGCAAAGATGTCTGAGCCAAGATCACTTAAAAGGTCAAACTGCTTCTTTTCCTGCTGCTGCGCTTGGGAGCGACCTACAACAGGGGACTATAAACCACATATTAACTACAAAGAGCTTCCAGTTAGATTTGCTAAACGTTTATAAAACTACTTCCAATTCACCAAACTTAAAACAGTTCAAAGATTATATAATCTACCTAGAGTTTTGAATAAAAAAAGGTAAAGTGAAGAAGCTCAGTCGTGTCCGACTCTTTGCGATCCCACGGACTGTAGCCTACCAGGCTCCTTTGTCCATGGGATTTTCCAGGCAAGAGTACTGGAGTGGGTTGCCATTTCCTTCTCCAGGGGGTCTTCCCAACCCAGGGATCGAAGCTGGGTCTGCCGCATTGCAGGCAGACACTTTCACTGTCTGAGCCATGTTTTCTGAAAAGCACAAATTTTCAACATCTATGCCCATAATTATCTTTTAAGTACAGAGTCAAGAGCAATGAAGTATAATTACAGTAGTTGTTACACCTCAAGACACAAAACAGACTTGTTGCTAACAGAGTATGATGATAAGGCTTTCACAGAACAAATCTTTTATCCAAGGGAAGAGTACAATATACTGACTTTACCCTTCTCTTCATTTTTTACTCAAAGCTTTGGTGAAAATGGAGCAATTTATCTAGCTGCCCTAGTATATGCATTTTTTAAAAGGGCGGAATTTAATTCAAATAATAACATGCTTCAGAATCATTCTTATGTAAGACAGACATAATGCCACACAGTAACAGATTTGTCATAACTCATCTGACTGTCATGAACTATAGAAGCATAAACTCTAGACACCAACTGCTGAAAAGACTTCAGTCTACTCAGTTTTTTAGAATAAGTTATGTAATGCAAAGCTACCTACATTTCAATGATAAACATGTTTCACCATCAGGATGGGGAAAAAATTCTGTGCTTGAAAAATCCTTTCCTGTAAAAGTATATCACAAAGGCTATACTGTTTTAAGTAACTCTGATGGTCACCACAGATTCATGTTTTACCACTATATGTTACATCTATGACAATGCTCCTGAATACCTTTACAAACTCATATTCGCAATAGCAAAACCCACAAAAATAGACACACTGCAACCACTTAACCAAGTATCTTTTAAGGTATTATAAACCATTAGGACTGTCTTAATTCCCAAATTCATTGTACTCAATCCTCCTCACGTAGAAGCTTCTACAAAGACTTAAAAATGACTCACCTGACTAGGTGTGCCCTTATTTAAGTGCAGTGCTGGTGCTGAATCTCCTAAAAGAGATTTCAGTGGTTTGACCTCAGGTGTGCTGCTCGTGCTACTGGCAGAGGACCCTGAAATAGATGCATGGACTGACGCCACCACTTTGGCTTGTTCTGGTGGGACATACCTAAAACATATGAAAAGTTGAGGAGGCAGTTAACTAAGGAAGAGGTAGGGAATACTAAGCTCAAAAAGCTTAACTCTATAATATTCTGTACAAGACTGCTTCATTATTAATCTTATTTGAAAACCCTCTAAGAATTGATACCATAAGAGTACACTTAATTAAAATATTCAGAGAAAAGGTAATAAAACAGCAACCACAAAACTTGCTTCAATTATTTACTTACAGTTTTTCTAAGATAACAATATTAACTGTTTTTTTAAAAAAAGACTTGTAGTTCATCAAGTACTGTAAAATCATAAATAACATTTGAAAGCTGAGCAAAAGGAAGGAAAAATATTTATTATGTTACAGTTAATAGCCCAAAATATAAAGGTCTATTACAAATCTATAAGAATAAGATTAACTACTGAATTTTTAAATGGACAGAAGACATTCACCAAGAGAGACACAGAAATGAAAATATTCTTAACCTAATAAAAATTTAAATTAAAATGACACGCATTTGGTCTGAGTATAAACTTTACAAATTTTGTTACTCTCTATTAAAATACTCTGTGCCCCAGAAGTACCATTTCCAGTAACCTATCCTTAGGCAATAATTGGGTTAAGTGTAAATAAATGTATGTTACCACAGCACTCTTTAAAATTTCAAAAAAACAGCAATAAACCAAAATTCATCAGGAGAAAAATGCTTGAAGGGTTATGCTAGTATCTATATAATACACAGCTGCTCTGTCTTGACATGGAAAGATGTTCATAAGACCTTACAGGTCTTTTAGGTTTGACTCCAGTCACGTAAGGATTCATGGGGTGAAAGGAATAAAGGAAAGAGAGAGGGGAAGTGAGAATACAATGCCCATATATTGGCAGTGCTGTCTCCAGGGCTGGCATTCTTTGAAAGCTCTTGCTCACAGAATTTCTGGGTTTGGTTCTAACTACCTCCCTTCCCCATATCACACAGATGGGAGAAGCAGAAAAGCAGAGTTTTTCTACTGTGTTCCACATGTGTGTGCGTGTGTGCTCAGTTGTGTCTGACTCTTTGCGACCCCATGGACTGTAGCCCGCCAGGGTCCTCTGTCTATGCTCCAGAATCAGAGTTCAAATCCTAGCTCCATCACTCAACAGATGTGAAACCCAGGGCAAACAACTTCAGCACTCTGTGCCTCCAAATTTTCTTCTAAAACACTAAAATATGGTTACTATGAGGTATAAACAAATTAACATTTACAAAGTACTTATACAGTGTTCTGGTACACAAGTCTTGGCTATTATCAAATTATATAACAATCACAAACAATAAAACTTCAGTTTTTTCAGTATATGGAAGAGATGAAAACAGGAAGTTACATTTTCCGATAGTTTGGCTTATCAGTAGTGATGCCAATTTCTGAGAATAGCCAAGCCTTTTTAAAGCATAAAATCAGGTAAGAATCTTTGGCTCAAAGGCTTATATAGTTACAAGTACAAAAGCTAACTAAACATGTACAGCATAGGAAATGAGCTCAAAAACTTGTTAACAGAATAATTTCAAAAACCCTTTAGATGACAGCACCAGTCTCAATGTCTTAAGTGTAGCTGCCCACATTGAGGGTTTTTAGGGAGACTGCATTTGGATAATGCTTATGTCGCAGAGAAGGAAATGGCAACCCACTCCAGTACTCTTGCCTGGAAAATACCATGGAGCCTAGTAGGCTCCTCCGTCCATGGGGTCACAGAGAGTTGGACACGACTGAGCGACTTCGCTTTCACTTATGTCGCATTACAAACCCACTGTACCACCCACTATGTACATGTCACAGGTGTGCAGGAACATGAGTTTAAAATGCAAAAGTCCCAGCCTACCTGAATGCTGTCACTCCCTCTCCCCTACCCACCAACTGAAGTTTGTATTTATCTTACTCTTACTACTTTTCTGTTTCTCAGGACAGAAAAGATAACACAAATTATAATAATTATTTGAGGTTTACAATTATTTGGTTATGGTCTGAATAAATAATTTTTATTATTTTATTTTGTGGCTGTTATCACTAATGCAGAGAGAGGGGACTTCCGGTTTTAATTCTATCAACTCTTATTCACACACGCTTTCCTCTTATCAGCTGAAGGTAAAGCATTTGAAAACCCAGCTAAGTTCTATTCAAACTAACTCTGAGCTGGTAAAAGTGAAACTTGAGAAAATGAAAAATTAGGCCAAGGCTATCAAGGAGAAAGGTCTTAACTACAGGATAAAAGGTCTGGAAATTTAGAACTAAAATGATAAAAAGATAATTATATGCCTCATTTTAAGAGAATTATTTATGGCACCATGTTTTTACTATCACCTCATCTTCCAAGTTTTTTTTTCTTTCCTGAACTAAAATCTTGCTGTTATTTTTTCTTCTATATTCATACCTAATGTTTCTAGTAATGCTGAATATGGCCCTGGCAAAAATTAGTCTCCTCCAGAGAACAGTAAGAATACAAAGTTCACAGAACATACAAATTAGAGCCACTTCTTTCTACTATGCTCACCCAATGGAGGTGGAGATACCTCACTCATAACCACAGCAAGTATTCCCTCAACTAGAACAGTTGGCAAACAAGAGGCCATTACTTCTTCATTATCCCTCTATTTATGATTCTCTCTCATCTTTTTAACCTCTCAAGAAGGAAAATACACACTACTGAAACTAAAATACACACACTAAAGAAATAACCAAGAATTCATCACTAATGAGTCTTAGTAAGCTGACTTAAATTGTTCTCATACAGCTAAAATGAAGAGCTCAAAGTAGCTGAACATTAGTTCTATGAATATACCCTTGCTCTGCTTTAAAACACTTCACTAGCCACACGTACATCTGTTTTAACTCCTTTTCAAAAATTAACATCTGACAGATCTAGTTTAAAAAGTATAAACACTTCCTTCTTAACAAGGTAGAAAAATGACTTCTTGGGTGGGTAGTTTGAGCAAAGAGGGATATTTTGAGCAAAGAATTATTGTAACCTGCAATTAAGTGAATAGACTGCTTCATGAGTGCTTTAGCGCAGTGCTTACTATATTAAAGAAACTAAAGAAACACATGCTAAACGAAGGAAGATTTTTAAGAAAGGAGGTTTTACATGACTATAATGTCTAGAGAAGCTAACAGGGGTAGTAAAGGTCTAGAAGGAAGAATCCCCGACTTCCCAAAAAAAGGTTAAGAGGCCTGGTGGTGACAAAAAGGCTACTGCCAGGCACAGATGAGTTATGACAAAGCAGAATGATTTCCATTTTATTGGAAATCAAATCCAATAAAAGCCAAAGTATAATGAGTATCTACCTACTTCCTTATTTCCTGTCTACCTACTTATTTCCTTCCTTCCTGTTATACTAATCTTACCCATAATTAATGCAATCTGGGGAGCCTTTGCTCTAAATAGAAACTATTCACTCACCATCTTTTCTTTTCATATTTTTCTTGTAGGAACTCTTTCACTTTTTGTGGATCCCTGAAGTCTGGAATTGCTGAAGATCTATCATCAAATAATCCTAGCCAAATCTGTTTACAGACCTTTGGAAAGAATTACAAAAACAAAAGAGTTAAATTCAACATCTTAATGAAATTTTAAGAGATAATTAAGATTCATTCAGAAAGCTAACCTACTTTAATTTTAATAATATTGCTTTCAATAGGATATTAATCACAATGAGCAATGAAGAAGCAACAAATGAAGGAACTAAATTTATTTTAATGTTATAGCATGCAATAAAGTCTTATCAACAGCATCACAAAGACCAGCTCCTCAAAGGGAAATAAATAGTGAAACGGGATCTAAGAGGACCTCAGATTGTTTGATCTTAGAATAATCATAAACTGTAAATCATTAGCAAAGTCATGTAACCTTTATGAACCTCAGTTCCTTCACCCCATAAAACAAAGGAATTTGATCAAATTAATCTCTTAATTAATTAATCAATCAATCTCTTAAATCCTTGACAGGTTTAAAAATCAACCAAAAAACAAATAAAAAGTACTAGAATCATATATAATTTGCTTTTAAAGTATAATATAAGAAAAATACAAGGCAGCTATGACTAGCTTTATAACTGCCTCCTATACTTTTCCCCCCCCAATGGCTAAAAAATGAGAGAGATTATCTAACTTTTTAGTAAAACTCAAAGAAACAAAATGATGCAGTACTCAAATAGGATACAAAGTATAAAGAGAACTGTACAAAAAAAGTTGATACAGTGTGCTTCATCAAAATTTAAAACTGTTGCTCTTCAGATAAGGCAAGCCACCAACTGATAAAAGGAAGTTACAATATGTTGAAGAGTGGATAGAAAATTTGAACAGACACTTCATCAGAGAAGATATACAGATGGCAAATAAGCAGCCCAAGATCACAGGCCATGTAGAAAATGTAAATTAAAATAATACTGAGCCCCACTACACAGACACCCATACAAACCACCAGAATGGCCAAACAAACTAAACCAAGACAAAGCGAGGCTTTTTTCATGAACTATATCAATCAGAAATGTAATGGAGCATAAGTTCCTGCATTTGATCCCCAGGACCCGCACCAAAAAGAAAAGTAATGGAGAAAATGCTTTATGAAGCTTCCCCTAGAAGAATTTTCCTTTTCTCCTCTAAAGATCATTGTTTAACTCTCTTGTGCCAGTAAGTTTTTTGATACAGAACAGTTATTTCTGGACGTTCTTATAAATAAGTGTATTATTATTGAAATAGTTGGTGTTTTGACAAGTATTTATTACGATAATCCAGAAATAACTACTCTACCCAACTCAAACTACACAGAATGCTTATTTCTGAAATAACAAAGGTTCTAGCCAAAAAAATTAAAAATGACTGGCCATATCATATGCTGGTGAGAATGTGGAACAACTAGAACTCTCAGGAATGTAAAAATGGTACAATCAGTTTGGAAGATAGTTGGCAGTTTCTTAAAAGTTAAACATATACCTACCATGCAACCCAACCATCCCATTTCTAAGTAAGTACTTAACTCAAGAAATATAAAGGTACATGTCCATGCTCAGATTTGTACACAAATGTTCACAGAAGCTTCATTAACTCCAAACAGAAAACAATCCCAATATCCATTAACAGGTAAGTGAATTAATAATTTTCGAATATTCAAGTTAGATACTTGAATATTTGGCAATATAGATACTTTATTTGGCAATAAAAATGAACAAATTATTGACACAAGAAACTACGTGAATATACCCTCAGTTATGCTGATTGAGAGACATCAGAACCCCCCACAACAAAGTATACATAGTTATGTATACATGCATAGTATACATATTATGTAATTCCATTCATTTAAAATTTGAGGAAATGTAAACTTATCTATGGTGACAGAATGCAGATCAGGGGATGCACTACGAAGGAGCACAACAATATTCTTGGGGATGATGAAAATGTATGTTATCATGTTACTATAATGATGGTTCACATATGTCAAAGCTCATTAAATTGTACATTTTAAATATATACAATTTATTATAATTACTATTCCTCAGTAAAGCTCTAAAAAACAAGTCCACAAGTTTCCAAAATTATATTACTTTAAAGAACAACACTGTGAAAAGAACACAGTATATAACTTCCAAAGCTTAACAAAATTTTGAGAAATCAGAGATGGAAAAGCAGTATCCTTCTCTAGCTTACTTGCATGCTCACTGAAGTAGATGCAGGAGAAATAAAGACAGGAAAAAAGCAGTCACCCTTCTCCTCTCCTACCATGTACCCCAAGCATGTTTCAGAACATTTCTTGTGGTTCCTTACTACTCTGGGCTCAATACAAATACTATAAAGTCATTACTTAAGGCAGTACAACAAACACAAAGGCAGTCTATTATAAAAACATTTCCGTGGAAAAGCCCAAGAAGTGCAAACACTCAGGAATGGTAACGCAACTTACACCGCAAGTACTATATAAACCCTATTAGAGGACCAGCTTCTCTAATAAATACTTAGCTGCTTAAAAAAAAAAAAAAGGATCCAAAAGGGTACCTGCACCCCAATATTCACCGCAGGAGTGTTTACAATAGCGAAGACATGGAAACAACTTCAGTGTCCATCAGCAGAGGAATGGATGAAGAAGATGTGGTGCATATGTATAAAATGGGACACTATTCAGCCACACAAAGAATGAAATAATGCCATTTGCAGCAATATCGATGGACCTAGAAATGATCATACTAAGTGAAGTAAGTCAGAGAAAGACAAATATTATATGATATCACTCATATGTAGAATCTAATTTTAAAAAAAAGATGTAAATGAATTTATTCACAAAACAAAAACAGACTTACAGATACTGAAAACAAATTTATGGTTACCAAAGGGGAAACTGTAGGGGAAGGGGGAAAAAATCAGGAGCTTGGGATGAAGACACACACACTACTATATACACGATAACCAACAAGGATCTACTGTATAGCACAGGGAACTCTACTCAATATTCTGTGACAATCTATGTGAGAAAAGAATCTAAGAAAAGAAAAATACGTATGTGTGTGTATAGAATCATTTTACTGTATACATGAAACTAACACAGTGTTGTAAGTCAAGTATACACCAAAAAAATTAATATTTTTTAAAAAGTCCACACGAGACTCTTCTCAACAAGAAACCTATAATGATTCTCCCAAAATGTAATTTAAAAATTTTAAATTCTATGGCTTTAAAATTACATTTATAAAGAAATAACTGGTAGCTCCTAATTCTTTTATTTAAAAAATTTCCAAGTGAGAAAACAAGACATTTGCTCAAAGACTTATTAAACTGCAATTGAAAGCATTAGCTTAGGATAATTTATGACATTTAGTCTTTGTATTCCAAAACCCCTATTAACTAACGCATACAGTTTTTTAAACTAAAAACAATTAATGAATAGCAAATAATAAAAATACAAACAAAAAGGAAATGGGTTAAAGACAGATCATATAGTTAACTGTCTTGGCATTCAACATGGTAACACAGAGCAAAGATAGAGTGCCTGATGACAAGTTCTATAGATACCTGAATTAGCAGCCTGTCACTCAGGGCTTCCCAGGTGACAATAGTGGTAAAGAATCAGCCTGCCAATGCAGGAGACATAAGAGATACCTGGGCCAGGAAGATCCCCTGAAGGAGGGTATGGCAACCCACTCCAGTATTCCTGCCTGGGGAAAACCATGGACAGAGGAGCCTGGCGGGCTGTAGTGCATAACGTCGCAAACAGTAGGACACAACTAAAGTGACTTAGCACGCACGCATGCACAAGTCACTCAAAATTTCATACTAACTGCCAGAGGGTCTGTTCTTTCTCCCTGACAGGTCAAACTGGTAGGCAAAATCATGAAAACTCACTGCCTCGGTCCACCACAAATTCATGCTATCTTACTATCAAAGCTCCATGATGTTGTTGTGTGTGGTCACTCAGTCGTGTCCGACTCCTTGCAGATCGGACAGGCTCCTCCATCCACTGGATTTTCCAGGCAAGAAAACGGGAGTGGGTTGCCATTTCCTTTTCCAGGGGATCTTCTGGACCCAGGGAATGAACCTGGGCCTCCCGCATTGCAGGCAGACTCTTAACTGCCTGAGCCACCAGGGAATCCCTTGACACTGACGATGTTGTTAGTCAGCTCTTATTTCTGACTCTGCTACCCTGCAAAGGCTACTTCCTGTATTGCTCAAAATTCTAGCTATACCTGCCACTCATGGCAGTTGATTTCTTATTCAAGTGAAGTGACTCTCAAAATGGGATCCTCCAATCTCTTGGACTTGGCAGCATCAGCATCACCTAAAAACTTATAAATGCAAATTTTTAGGAGCCACCCAAAACCTGTGAAATCAGAACCTCTGGAGGTGGTATGCAGCAATCTGTCTTAGCAAGCCCTTCCAGTGATTGTGAAATAGGCCAAAGTTTGAAAAACAAGCCTTTAGTAAAATCTAGGCCAGCAGATGGAAACTTCCTTCCATACGAATACTATATATAGTTTTCAGCATTTCTCAAATTTACTTAGCCATTAAATCTTTTCTTGGGCAAGATTCATGAAACAAAGACAGTATTCCAGAGACACAACTGGGAAAATGTCACAGTCCTACCTCCTTTTGATCCATTCACATTTTAATCCCTGAAAATGGCTTCTGCTCCTATCATTCTCCTCGAAACTGCTATTTCAGGTTTGTAGATCTTCTGATCATGAACCTATTGTGAAGTTGCTCAGTCGTGTCCAACTCTTTGTGACCCCATGGACTGTAGCCCACCAGGCTCCTCCATCCATGGAATTTTCTGGGCAAGAGTACTGGAGTGGGTTGCCATTTCCTTCTCCAGAGGATCTTCCCAACCCAGGGATCGAACCCGGGTCTCCCACATTGCAAGCAGACGCTTTACCATCTGAGCCACCCAGGAATCAAAACGCTGCACACAAAGTTCTCTTTTCTCCATGTTTGTTTTGGCTTTTTTTTTTTTTAAAAGAGTAAAATAATGAATACCTTCAACTGAAAAGAGAGGGTTTCTGAGTAGAAGGAATAATGAGAGCGTGAATAAACTACAACTATCAGACAGCATTAAGGTTTTAAGGTACAGGTATTTAAAGTGAATTAGTCAAAACAGTTTTGTGTTTTCCTCCAGGCTCATTTAGCTGTTTAGGTACAAAGTAGGTAGAGTGCTGGCTTTAATCAGGTAAAATACAACAGGTGTTAAGGGAGTGGTTATAACAAGAGACCTACAGACCATGGAATCAAAGCTAGGTTAAGAAAAACGGAAACATGGTAAGAATGATGCACAACGAAGAAATTTAGCATCAGTGGACTGGAGGTCTTAAAGGTTATCCTAGAACTCTTGGAGTCAGAAATTAGAGGGCATGAGCTGGGAAGAGAGGAGCAGTGGTGGTCAGAAAACAGGACACTTACACTTGAAATCTAAGAATACAGTTACTGATATCTAAACTAGAACAAAGGATTCTGGACACAAATAGCCAAAGAATTCAGGAGGCTGAGGTATATTATGTGGACACTGGGACTGCCAGAAATGATTAGTAGAAAAAAAATACTCATCATGTGAAGTGTTAAAATATATACTGAATGAGAGGGGCTGACTGGTATGACAGAGCATGTGATAAATTCTACTGACAATAACATGGGGCTGGGGGCCTTGAAACATCACTGAGGACAAGGAGGACACATGAAAGCCATCATTTAAAAGGCTTCATACATGATGAAATTCGTTTTGATGATCTCTTTGGGGAGATGGATAATTAGTTTTAATTACAGAATAATATGGTAGGTGTGGCAGTTATGAGCCTAGTTGAGGAAACCAGATTGCCTTAATGTGAATTCCAACTCGGGTGGGTAAGAGAACCTGCTTCATTGAGATGCTGGACGAGTTAAATGAGTTAATATGTTTTCCACTCAGAACAGGTATATACAAGTGGATTTTAAATGGCATTAGCTATTATTACTTTGGTGCCTAGTCTCTTATGTGGTTTGCAGTGGAGTGTTATGGGGTGACAAAGTAAGCAAGGATTGGAAAGCAGAGGTCTTACCAGAAACGCAGCAAACTGTGGGTCTCTCATTCCTGCTGCAGACAGAATCAAAGTGGTCTTAACGGAACAATCACCCTCTTTGAACTTCTAGAACACTTTGTACCTCTCACAAGAAACTTACCACAAACTGCCCTGTATTAGGATTACTATGTGTCTCATCTACTTTTGAATTCCCCATAATGCTGAAACAATGGGTTGTGCCATACTAAGGGTTCAGCAGCCAGGTTGATAATATTAAAACCAGACCTTATGGAAGAATTAAACATAAAATCACACATCAACCAACGGAATAAATTCGTGAAATTGTCAAAATAATTTTCTCCCTTATTCTACTGCTAATCCACTTTAGAATTGCAATCACGATAAACACTGAAAGAATCTAGAATATTTCAATGTATATTTATCAGTCAGGGTCAGCCTTAGGAAACAGATGACCCACTCAATTTGGGTAATCTGAGAATTGCAACAGACTGTTTAAAGCCGAAGTAGGCTGTCAGGAAATCACCAGTGAGAGTATAGTGTCCCAGGGTTATTACCAACAGCTGCTGCTGCTAAGGTGCTTCAGTCATGTCCGATTCTGTGCGACCCCATAGACGGCAGCCCACCAGGCCCCTCCATCCATGGGAGTTTCCAGGCAAGAGTACTGGAGTGGGGTGCCACTGCCTTCTCCGTTATCAACAGCAGGGCCTGCCTATCACCACCTACTGGCAGCAAAGGGAGGAGGAGAGGAAGTGGTCTCAACCTTAACTTGATGGGAGCTTTGACCTTCAGTGAAGAGGCAGCCAGGCTACAGAAATCCCACACTAAAGAAATTAAGAAAGTAAATATCCTAACCTTTCCCTTCTTCTTTTCTTTGATCTGCTAACAATATTCTCCATCAGTTAAACCCTTCCAGGAGACAAGAAAACCCACTTGTGTACCCCGACAAACCAGGTGCTTGGAGACATAACAGGGTTAAAAACTAGGGCTAGAAGGGCAGATGAAAGATATACAGCACTGCACGTAAATCACGTAGTAAATACATGCAGTGCAAGCAATTTAACAAACAATTCTGAAAACCAAAAATACTAATACTAATCAATACTAATAAATCAAATACTAATTCTCAATTACTCACATATAAAAGAAAGAGTTAAGAAAAAAGTGTTGCATCAGGCAAATAGATATGACATGTTATAGTTTTATAATCCCTTCAAGGACAACACAATAAAGAAACCTGCTTCAATGGATACTGACCTTTATTCAGACAACCTCAATATTTTCGTAAAATAGATACAAAGAACAAACAATGTGACATGACTCTACCTGTAACCTCTAGGTCCAAAGATACAAAATAAGGAAAATACAGGAAGATGTTCTGGAATTACAGAAACTTTTGTCATTAAGCCAATCTACACATATCAACTAGAGTTCAGTTTTTTTGGGTTTTTTTCCTGCCCCTTCTCTCCTCAGTAGAGAGAGGATTACTGCCTCCTTCTTTTAAGATACAATTACAGCAATTAACAATACTGCCTATAAAATACAGGAACAAATAATAGGAGACTTAAAGAACTGAAAAATTCATGAGCATAATATCTACTTTTGAGGAGCAGAAAGAAAAGATTAACAGAAATAATTATGAACAGGAAACACTGAAACTCTCTAGTGAGTTACCATGGATCTACACAAATTCTGTCAGCAACATATCATTTTGCCCTAAAAGGGACAGAAAATAAGGGTTTTGGGGGCCTTAGTTTGTCCTAAAAACTCATAATCAGAAAAAAATATACTTCAAATATGTGTCATGACTTAAGTTAAATACTGGGGAAAAAAACTACATTATTAAAATTTCCTATACTCACCCTGACTATATGAGCATGACTATGCTAATATTTCTAACAGGTATTTCTCAGTAACGGCCTATCTATAAAGGATTTATACAAACTAATAATGCTTAAAGAAATAATAACACTATCCATATGCCTTATGTAAAGATACAGATAGTCCTGCATTTATATAAATCCTTTTAGGATCATGTGGTATATTCCATCTCAAAATTTGGTTTTAAAAATTCTTTTAGCAAGAATTAGAACATATACACCTGAGTCACTGAAAACAGGCACACACAAGCTCTATGTGCAGACCACCAGGACACGAGACTTGTGAACCAGATATCTAAATGGGTAGGTGAGGGAGGATCAGATTAAAGACATTGAATTCAATTTATTTAATCCCAGTTTGTTGTTGTTTTTTAATTTAAGCAAAAACTGCCTTATAATGGCTTCCTTAGCATAGGAATCAAATTCTTCGTCACCACCTATTTAGGTCCCAAAGGATCTAATCCCTGATTAACTCTCCAAACTCATCTTACATCATCACTCTCTCCAGCCATAAAGTCTTTCCTGACCACCAATTCCAAAGGGGCAAATTCCCCACACCAAAACACATACAATATTATCACAATGTATTATTTATTTAATACCCTTTATCTAACTTTTAAATGTAAATTTCACATGGCAGGTGCCTTCTCTCCAATTCATCACCATTTATTTGTATTCTCAGTGCCTGCCAAACACAGAGGAGCCTCTGAATAAATATCTGGTACATGAATGAAAGCAACCTCTTAACAGCCATGAAATATAAGTACAGTAGAACTTTTTTTTCCCTTTGTTCCATTTGAAATACACATGCTGACCTAGAACATTTAGCGTACCAACTTACGAATAAGTAATAAATACACCAAACCAAATTCTCAAATCAAATTTAGGCCAGATGTTAACAAATTATACCTCTCAGGCTAAATCTGGCCTATAGCCTGCATTTACAGCTGAAGTTTCACTGGAACACAGACACGTCTGCTCGTTTATCTATTGTCTAGGGCTGTTTTGCTGGGTAGCTGTAACAGGCACTGTATGATCTAAAAGCCTAACATTTACTATCTGGCTCTTTAAAGAAAATGTCTGCTGACCCCTGAACTACTTGCAAGACCCCTGGACTTACTACGATACTACCCCAGTATCCAAGAATAACAAAGATTTAAATAAGACAATAAATAAAAGCCCGTTTTTGAGGTATGAGTTAATGTACATGGGGAATAACAGAGATGAAAATAAAATGAAAGAAGTCTTTCCCTGGAGGAAGAACTTTCCAAGAGTGAGGACTATCTAAGGACCAATTTATTATATACACCCACTCACTTGAGAATAACAGAGAGAGATTAATGGGTATTTCACTTATTCTCAAAATAACTGATAATCACAAAGAAATAGAAAAAAGAAGCAAATACTAGGACATCAAAAAGAAATCAAATGAAGCAGAAAGACCAAACTTAATTCCAAGTGTCTGTGGGTTCTGAAGGAGACCAAGAGCTCTAATTCACCAAGAGCTCTAATTCAGACACCTACAGTAGAGACTAAGTAAGTCAGTCAGCGTACAAACCTCACAGCACACTCCATGCCCTGTTCCATTTAATGTTTCAAATGTCAGAACCGCATTCCAGGTAGGCTGCAAAGAATCAAAACTCATCCACATTTGATCAGATAAAACAAGTTTACTCAAAGTGAACAGTAGCTCTTAAAAACTTTATGGGAACCTGGGCTGCAAACAGGAAGTCATCCAGGGCCTAGGCAGTCTGATTACCTGTTTCCTAAGGAAAGTGAAAAAGTTGGCTTAAAACTCAACATTCAGAAAACTAAGATCATGGCATCTGGTCCCATCACTTCACGGCAAATAGATGGGGAAAGAGTGGAAACAGTGTCAGATTTTATTTTGGGGGGCTCCAAAATCACTGCAGATGGTGACTGCAGCTATGAAATTAAAAGATGCTTACTCCTGGGAAGTTATGACCAACCTAGACAACATATTAGAAAGCAGACAACAAAGGTCCATCTAGTCAAGTCTATGGTTTTTCCAATAGTCATGTATGGATGTGAGTTGGACTGTAAAGAAAGCTGAGCACCGAAGAATTGATGCTTTTGAACTGTGCTGTTGGAGAAGACTCTTGAGAATCCCCTGGACTGCAAGAAGATCCAACCAGTCCATCCTAAAGGAGATCAGTCCTGGGTGTTCATTGGAAGGACTGATGTTGATGCTGAAACTCCAATACTTTGGCCACCTGATATGAAGAGCTGACTCATTTGAAAAGACCCTGATACTGGGAAAGATTGAGGGCAGTGGGGAAGGGGACGACACAGGATGAGATGACTGGATGGCATCACTGACTCAATGGACATGGTTTGGGTGGACTCCGGGAGTTGGTGATGGACCGGGAGGCCTGGCATGGCATGCTGCAGTCCATGGGGCTGCAAAGAGTCCGACACGACTCAACAACTAAACTGAACTGAAGCCCTTCTCCATGCTCCCACTCCCTGCAAATACATAGTTTACACACATATGTCTCTTCCGTGCTCATGTTTAATCTCAGCACAATTTTTTTTTCCTGTTTACTTATTAACATTGCACATGGCCCAAGTACATACTGCCTTTTTGGTTAAGTGACTTATCTTTTCAGTCCAGCCTCTGTGAACCTTAATTCAATTTCATAAAAGAGAGAGGATCTGATTAGTCCCTAGTCCCTAGGCTTAGGCATCCAATCAGTTGTGTGTTTTGTGGCTTTCCCAGCAGAGGGAGCCTTCCCGCATTTCTTACTTCAGTAAGGGGAGTATGAGCTTGGTAAGCAGCCCCTACCTTCTAAACCCAAGTTTATTCATAAATGTAATTTGTAAACTATAAACAGCTTTATAAATGTAAGATTCATTATATTAGCCAAGGAAAGTAGTCTGGAGAAAGATTATCAACTGCCCTATTTTATCAAACTAAGATGACATATGTAACTTACCCTGTATGTGTAACAAAACAGTCACCTGTCTTTTTTTATATGTCTTTAATAAGTTTCCATGTTTTAGCTAGCTAAATTTATCAATTTTACTTTTGTGATTTCTTCCATTGCTTTTAGTCTATAAATTCCTCATACGTTTAAATGTTAAAATATGTAGTCAGCTATTTTTTATTAATTTTACAGTAATAACTGCTTTTGTTTTTTGATGTTACCTACAAGTGTATACCTCCTTAAACACTATCATTTAGTTTATTAGTTATAAAATAATCTGTTTTACAGAGAAGTTGCAATTGTGGTGGAAAGAAATCCCATAAATGCTATTTACCCACAGTCTAACATCTGCTTTATCATTCCTCTCTCCGAAAAAATTTTTGGAACCAGTTAAATTATAGAAGTAAACCTTTTACCTCTAAATGTGTATCTCCTAAAAAAAAGGACATTCTTTTATATAACCATAACACAATTATCAAAATCAGGAAACTAACACTTCATAATATTGTCTAATCCAGAGACTAACCAATTACCATAATAGTATTCTTTAATAGCAAATGGGAAAAGTTCTCCCAGTACAGTATCCGTAACTGTCCTGTTTCGTTAGTCTCCTTTAATCAGGAACAGTTTCTTAGCCTGTTTTTGTCTTTAATGACCTTGACATCTCTGAACAGTATAAGCCAGTTATTTTATGTTTCTAAATTTAGGTTTCCTCATAATTAAATTTATGTTATGCATTTTGGGAAGGAATACCACATCAGTGATGTTGTTTCCTTCCCAGCACATCATATTAGGAAGTACATGATTTGTCCCATTCCTGGTGATGCTAACTTTAATCACTTGGTTAAAATGATACAGGCCATGGGACTTCCCTGGTGGTCCAGTGATTAAGACTGCACTTCCACTGCAGAGAGTGTAGAGTCCATCTCTGCTCAGGGAACTAAGATTCCACGTGCCACGCAGTGTGGCCAAAAAACAACTGCAAAACCAAAAAAAAAAAAAAAAAAGATAGAGCCTAGATTTTTCCATAGTAAAGTCACTATTTTTCCCTTTAATAAGTATCTTATCGGGAAATACTCTGAGACTACTATTTGTATTTTTATGGCTTTCTTTATGGCTTAACTAAAATTTTTCTGGATTGTGGCATACCATGTCAGTTAACATTTTAACTGACTCTACATTAACTGAATAACCAACTCCTTTCACACAAGACTGAATTTTGTAATAACTTCATATACATATTTACTATATTTACAGGTCTAGGCTACCATGCCTTGTACTAGTTTCAGATTGCTGTAATTAATGACTTCAATTTTATATTACAAATTACTGCCTATAAACAGAGCTACATTTAGTATCTACTAGAGCCAATCCTATTTACTCTTCGCTTCATAAATTCTTTCCTGCTAGTTTTACTTTTTTGATCTTTTGAATAAACTTTAGAATCATTTTCTTAAAAAGGTAAAAAAAAAAAAAATTCCCACCAATGTTTTGGTTCCATTTGTTCTAAACTTAATTTGTGAAGGCTCTTAAAGCAAAGCGTTCTTATTCCCTAAGACAGTATGAATCTGATAAGCAAGCTTGCCAAGAAGGAAAAATTACCAAAGGTTTATGTTTCTCTCTCTACAGAGCAAGTTTTACATTTTTTACATTCCTAAAATATAACAAGAACACGGAGGTAAGCAAGGGAGTAGAGTGGGCAAGACAGTCTGATATTTCATTTAGAACTGAAGATTAAGAAGTTTTATTCACTTGTCCTACGAAGTAAGAACTGTTCTCGGATTATCAATGGTTTAGGGACAGACAGCACCAGCACCAGAGGGCTACCTCCAGCATGAACACGACTCACCCATTGTTCAGCTTCATCTAAGGCTCAATGATAGCAACTGATTTAGATGGACACTCTATTGTCTGGTTGTCCTGGTGACTGAAGGCATGCATTTGCCAGGCAGCTGACTAAGGTTGGGAATGTAGCCGTTGGCAAAGGAACAGAGAGATGAACTGGGCCAAATGCAGAACAAGTCTCTGAAGTAAGCTTGATTTGTACCATATTCTACATAAATTAATCATGAGAAGAAGAAACATTTAGTTTTCTTGGAATATTTGCAAATAGATGGTTCACAGGTTAATATAAAAAGAGGAAAAGGAATATTTAGACAAAGCCCTTCTAAGTAAAAATGGAATCTGCAGAAGTGGTATAAGTTATAAATAGGTTTCCAAAAAGATTACCTAACTGTCCAAAGGGGACAATTGAACATCAAGAATAACTGCTACTGACCAAAATAAAGAATTTCACAGTGATACACACACACACATAAATACCAGCTACTTATTGTTGCAGATGTTACAGAACTAACTCATTTTGAAAACAGCTAAATATTGAGGGGGCTTCCCAGGTAGCACAGTGGTAAAGGATTCGCCTGCCAGTGAAGGAGACAAAGGAGTCAGGGGTTCGATCCCTGGGTAAGAAAGATCCCCTGAAGTAAGAAACGGCAATGAACTCCACTATTCTTGCCTGGAAAATGGACAGAGGAGCCTGGTGGGCTACAATCCATGGAATAGCAAAAAGTCAGACACGACTGAGCGACTAAGCACAAGTAAGCAAATATTGAGGACCACAAATGGCTTTATTTATGTGCACTGTATCTACTGATATTTATAAGAAATAGTTTTAATGTATTTATTTTGACTCCTCAAAAGCTTTACTGAGATACCATCTAATTCACCTATTTGTACCATTTAATGTTTTTAGTATATTCACAACAGTTGTGACACTATCACACCCAAATTTTAGAATATTTAATTAACATCACCAGAAAAAACCCCACACCCATTAGCAGTTGTGCTATACTAACCCCATGTCTTAGGCAATATTGTTTTTCAGACACTCAGTTGTATCTGACTCCGTGACCCTATGGACTGCAGCATGTCAAGCTTCCCAGTCCTTCACCACCTCCCAGAGCTTGCTCAAACTCATGTCCGTTGAGTCAGTGATGCCATCCAACCATCTTGTCCTCTGTCGCAATATTAATATACTTTTGACAACAATAAAACTACTGTATGCTAATGTAACCAACTTGTAATTGTAAAAATAGCTATATTTTCTAAAAAATAAAAAGAGTGGCACTGCTATACATTTTTACAAATTTCATTAGTACCTGGTTAAACGGAAGAGTTGATTTCTCATCAGCTGCTGCATTTTTATGTTATGCAGCTTCTGGAAAACTCCACTGTATATTCATGAGACTGGGAGTAAACACCACAAATCAAATCTGAGAATTATTATTTAAAAAATCTTGACCTTACAGAAACCCTGTAAAGGTCTCAAGGATTCCCCTCTCACAGGATCCTAGACTAAGTTATCACCATTTTACCATTCCTACTAAATGGATATCAACAGAGTATTAGCCACCCCACCCCAACATACACACAAACACAAAAATGTCTCTACAAAAGAACACAACACCCAACCTATGAGACACCGAGTCTTCTCCCTTCCCTCAGTTAAATGTAAATCTTAGCAATCTACTAGATCTGACTATCTATTTACAGGTAACCGAGATGACAGAGGAACACTGACACTTCATGGATGGAATCAGCAAAATCCTGACAGTGGGAAACTACTGAACAAACTACTGAGCTGACAGAGGAGGAGAAGGGGGGAGAGAAGAACAGGAATGCAAAACAGAAGGGGACTCCTACAGAATGAAGACGACTTAAAAGACAAGCGGAGCAGATTCCACTTCCAATAATGTCAGAGTAGCTCATACAAAAAAAAAAAAAAAAAAAACCCAGAAATTAACAACTATAAATTCAGCAAACATTATAAAATTTCTCAGAAGATAATAGAAAACAACCACAAGTAAACAGAATCTGGAGAGGACTCAACACCTGGAAGAAACAGCTCAAGGTATTTGCCTTTTTTAAGGATCATCATTGAAAGCAGGCCTTGTCAAGCAGAGCTGTCAAAACTCAAGGAGAAATCCCCAAACCTTAAAGCTTAAAGACAGAGTTCACAACCACAGCATCCAGAAAGTGGGGGTATGTCCAAAAAGACAAGAGCTACAAGATTTGCATAATGATGCTGCCCGAAACTCTGGCTCACCCTTGACCTTGGCAACCTCAGGAATGATTCAAAGCAGTTCAATTAAGGACTGAAAGAACTGAGCAGAGATTTCAATTGGCTCCCACCAGGAGAGGCAGAGTTTGCTAAAGTAAAATGTGAACAAAACTAACGAACAAACCAATACTTTCTGGACAAACACAACAGAATCCAGAGGCTCTACAACCAACACTTCCAATGGTCTACATATAATCCAAAACCACTACATATCCCAAAAGAAACAAGAGTGTGATCCATGTTCAAAATAAAAGGCAATCAGTAGGTCTTTGTTGATCATCTATTTTAAATATTGTAGTGTATATATGTAAATCTCAAATTCTTAATTTATCCCTCCCCACCACCTTTCCCCTTTGGTAACCATAAATTTGTTTTCCAAGGCTGTGAGTCTGTTTCTGGTTTGTAAATAAATAAGTTCATTTGTATCAATTTTTTTTTAGATTCTACATGTAAGTGATATCCCATGATAAACCTTTCCAGTTTATTTCACTTAGTACAGTAATCTCTAGGTCCATCCATGTTGCTACAAATGGCATCATTTCCTTCTTTTTTATGGTGGAGTAGTATTCCACTGTGTATATGTACCAAATCTTCTTCATCCATTCATCTACCAATTGATACTTAGGCTGTTTCCATGTCTTGACTATTGTGAATAGTACTGCTATGAGCAGAGGAGAGCTGTTATCTTTTTGAATTATAGTTTTGTCAGAATATGTGTCTAGGAGAGGAATTGCTGGATCATATGGCAACTCTACTTATAGTTTTTTGAGGACCTCCTACAGTTTTCCAAAGTGACTGCACCAATTTACATTTCCACCAACAGTGTAGGAGGGTTCCCTTTCCTCCATACCCTTTTCAGTATTTGTTACTTGTAGAACAAAAAAAGCACATTCTAATTTTATTATATGAGTATGAACAAAAATCAAAACAGTGGTTGCCTCTGGAAAAGGGAGGGACTGAATAGGAAGAGATATCGGGGGAACTTTGGGGATAATGGTCATGTTCATATCTTCACAGGACTCTGGGTCACCAAACTGTATACACTAATCAAAACTCTTTCAAAGTTACATGTAAGACTTTTACATTCACTGTAAGTAAATTATACCTCAAAAAAATCTTACTGAATTTTGATTAACGATATACAAAAGATTTTAGGAGTGATATGAACTAATTTTACAACCTGTGAAATGCAAGAAAAATGTTAAGACAGGTGGACAAATGGAGACACAGATATATTTGCTAGTGCAAATATGGCAGTGTTCAATGTCTCTGCATAATTTTAAGTTTTATGAATTTCTCATAATAAAACATTGGGAGGTGTGGGGCAAAAGACAGGCAAATACTGCCACTGTGCTGTGGCTTGAAGCAGCCTCTGCCAGGGACAAGACCTTGCTATGACCACCCATGAGATAAGGTTCTACAGACAATGTAGCAGATAGGCAAGCAGCCCCCCACCAACAGAGCAGTTGCTGCACTCACTGCCAGAAGACTTAGCTCACCCTCAGTAAGACTTAAAAGCTGCATTATGCAGCACAATGCAGGTCAAGTTCTGCAGAAGATGACAGCTCAGAGCCACCCCCACTCTTGGAAAAATCCTAGCATCACAGGCCATTATGAGATCATCCTTAGGGAACTGGTCAAGTCCATGGTCCACAAGAACACTGATGAAAGACATTACCCTAAAGCTCCATTAAATTCCTACTGGGCATGACCTCTGGCTTCTTCTACAAAAGCTGATCTTGCCTGTACAGGATGGCTTGAATTTCATAAAACAGAACCAAAAAATCTTCAATGTCATCACCAATTCCTCAAAAATCTATGGCCCCAGAGTTTAAGATCCTTCTTACCAGCTTATACAGCACCCCATATCCAGATGGCATCCTCTGTTGCCAAGATGAATGCCTAGCAACCAACTAGCATCCCTGCTCTGCAGCAAGAATTCAACATCAATTTTCAGGAGTCTGGTTAGCAGGTGATGCTGGAGCAATGGAAGATTCACATGAAAGACAACAACTCAATGTGAACCAGGGGAATGTATACTACAAGTTTGACTGCAAGGCTTAGAATTCACCTCAACTGCTATGTTTTCCAGGGACTTGAGCTGGCAGGGCCAGTGGTTACAGGGTATCCGGCCCCAGAGTAACCACCTGGTCTGAGGTTCCCACTGTCCTGGCACAAACCTGGCTCTATCCCACAGACCAAGTGGTACAAGTCCCAGGAAGCTGCCTGGTTCCAGCCAGAATTATGCAAGCCCAACTCTGACCCATCTAGCCTCCAATACTTTGTCAGAGTTTCAAAACCCATATTAACCACTCATTAACATGTGAGCGTTACTTGCACCTCTATTTAAACATACGCTTAAGGGAAGAGAAAAAATGAAAATTATGAAATAAAAGGAAATATGCACACTGGCTAAAGTGAAAGGTGCTCAATAGTGTCTGACTCTTTGTAACCCCATGGACTATACAGTCCGTAGAATTCTCCAGGCCAGAATACTGGAGTGGGTAACCCTTCCCTTCTCCAGGGGATCTTCCCAACCCAGGGACCGAACCCAGGTCTCCCATGTTGCAGATGGATTCTTTACCAGCTGAGCCACAAGGGAAGCCTAGAAATTAGATTACCATTAAGTTTTATGGATGTGAAAATGGTATGGAGTTATATATTTTTTAAAGTCTTTCTTCCAAGATAACATCTAGTTCATGAATTTATAGAGGACTTGTACGTCTTAGACCTGTTTCACATAATAAAAAAGGAATAGGAGTTTGTTATATAATTTTGTCTACTTGTGTAGCTATCTGGGAATCTCCATAACAAAAAGTTTTTTTTTTTTAAAGGAATAATTTATATTTTTAATTGGATTCAAACAAATCTGTTTTCTTTTTTTAAGTAACATATTTATGGCAAAAAAAGAAATTAACAAGAAAAGCTGGGAGACAGATGACAGGAAGCAAGAATGAGTGAAGCAGTCGGAAGCAAATAAATAATATGACCTGGGATATCAAGGCAATAAAAAGCGAAATAAACGCTCAGAGTAGTTACATAAACTATCATCAATCTCCTTCTACAGTACCCTTTGGGTTTTCAGTAATCATTCAAAAAGATCCACGTTACAGTACATACAAATATAACATTTCCTACATTCTTTTTGTTAATTAGTATTAGATATTTCTCTGAAAGCCAACAACTAATACCAAAGAATGCACCATGAATATTTAAAGATTACTATGTCACTACCGATTTGATTCAGAATTTTAAGAAACTCTTAACACCTCGCCTTTCTTTGAAAATAGAAGCTAGATTTAAAATGTTTCTTCACAAATATGTAGAAACTGAAAAAATAACCTATTAAATAATAGCATGTGTTTCAGTATTTTAGCTGGATGGTTTTAAACCTCAAGTATCTCACTAGAAAGCCATTCTCCCAAATAATTCCATATTTTTAGTCTAAAATTGTTTGAAATGTTACTATTATTACTGAATTAGCTTTCCATACTGATCAATACCATCATATTGACTACAGTTCTGCAAAAATCTGCCTACACTAACTGAATTCAGTTCAAAGCACATCATTTTTCTACATGGTACTCCCCCAACCCACTCTGAGCTTAGAAATCAATGAGAAAGTGTATTTGCACTTAAACTGACATCTTTTATCTACATAGTACATTGGTTTTCAAAATGTTTTCACATATACTACCTTCAACTCAACCTCATGAAATAGGCAGGACAGGTACTTCCCATGCAGTACAAAAGAAAATGAAGCTCAGGGAAAAGCAGTTCCCTCAAGTAACAAGGCTTATCAATTGGTGGTGCTGAAACTTGACTACAGAGTATTTTGAATCTAGACTCAATGGAGCCTTCAGTTATTATACTGGTTCTCTCAAAAGATGGTCAGCAACAGAATTACATAGGGCTTCTGGATGAAAAAGCAGACACTCCTATATCCCACACCCAGGGTCAGAATCTCCGATGGAGTAAAGCCCAGGAATTTTTATAAAAATTAAATAATACATACAAACACACACACAAAAAAATACACACATATTCACAGCTCTAGATGTAATGATACAGTATTTAAGATTATGCCATGGAATTATGTTTTGAGGGTAGTAAGATCAATACAGAAGAAACTGAGAGCAATAAAAAAAAAACACCTGTGTAAAATCTTATAGTCAAATATATTTTTAAAAAAGTTTAAAGTATGAGGGGGTAGTTTCATCCCTGTGTGCTAAAATACTCCTGAAAGACTTGATGGAAGGGTAAAAACCAACAGGTCTTGGAACAAAGGTGAATGACAAATGAACAACTTGAGCAAAATATCAAGAAAACTGGGATATAAACAGCATATATAAGAAACAAACCAGAAATCATTGGGGTTTAAACATTTCTATTGATAATGAAGAAAGTTAACTAGGAAAAGAAGCAAGGTTATAAAAGGATTTACAATGAGGACTGGAATTTCATAGATTAGGAGTCTTCAATCAACCACCTGCAGATCAAATTGGGCCATTGGCCTGTTTTTGTACTGCCCCTGATCATTTGGTTCATATATGTTTAAAGGGCTACTTTTTTTTTTTCAAACAAGAATATACTATAAGCAGTTGACCTATAAAACCTACAATATTTACTACTATCTGTGCCAACCTCCGCACAGGCAGTTAGGTAACTGTAAACCCTGGAGTAATGAGGATGTAACTTAACTCTGCCACTCAATAAAGACATTTAATATGTCATTATTAAAATAACTACCAAATTTTACTAATATTATTTAGGCTCAGCATGTAGTTAAAATGCTCCAAGAGTTTAAATACTCAACCTAAATATTAATGTAACTGAAAAAAAGACTCTGATGCTGGGAGGGATTGGGGGCAGGAGGAGAAGGGGACAACAGAGGATGAGATGGCTGGATGGCATCACTGACTCGATGGACGTGAGTTTGAATGAACTCCGGGAGTTGGTGACGGACAGGGAGGCCTGGCGTGCTGCGATTCATGGAGTCGCAGAGTCAGACACGACTGAGCAACTGAACTGAACTGATATACTACCATATTCTAAGAAAACTGAAAAATCCTCCAAAAAAAACCCACTTTGAGCAAGAAGTGAAAAAAAAAAAAGTTAATCTTCCTGTAACTTCTACTACCTCAGGTTCTGATTCAATAGATATTTGAATATCATTCTACAACAAGTATGCTGGGAACTCTCATGGTGGCTTGAGCTCAAAGCATTCCACCCTTTCCACAGTAAGATACTATCACCATTTTACACTTTTAGAAATCGAGGCTCAGAGGTAACCTGACCAATGTTCTCAACCCTCCAACTTCAAATCCAATCCTTTCTGCACAAGACCACTGAACTTCAAGTAACATTTAACAAGTCTAGTCCAAATTTTATCAATTTCTGTACAGAGTTGCAGTTTGGGATAGACTGTCTGGTTTTTAATCACACTTTAAATGAATGTAACACTTTGAAGCTATGTAATAGTTCCATACCGTGGTTCAGGATTCATTCAAAAGTTCATCATCTTTACTCTGACAATGGCCTACAGGCTCTTTCAGATATTGGCCTTCCACTTTACAGAGTCCACTATTCTGTACTGAGAGTGACCATCTCTTATTACAGTTTATAAGACAAGATGATTTAGGAAATAACCACAAGTGTCCTGTTTAACATCATAATAGGTTGAGTCTAATACTATAAAATGATACCTGAATATTCCAGCAAAATTGTCACAGCATGTGAATTTGAAATTTAAAATGTTTTTAAGATATCAGAATACTTTTCTTTGTGGCAGTGCTTATTTCTGATTATAAAATAGCTCCAATCTTTCCCAAAGATGCAATTCAACTACCCAAAAGGCCTGAAGTGCTGTCTTATAAAATAAGGCCTATTTAAGCCACAAGTATAACATCTTAAAAAATAGACTGTCTCCATAATCCCAAGCATCTACAATTCTAAACTGAAGCCCTTTCTCACTCTTACCCAAAAATAGAACTGGGGGGAATAAAAAGATTTTTATTGTCTCTCTCTCTCTCCCACTAGACTGAAAACTTTACATGAGGGCAGGAATCATAGGCAGTACCCCTAGTACCCAAAGACAATCCCAGACACAACAATAGGTGATTAATAAATCTCTGCTTCAGGAATGAAGAATGAGATGATCGTGAATACTGACTAGGGAAAAGCACAACTTACCTTATGGGTCTACCACTTTGGAAGGATTTTTTTTAAATCTTTAGTTTCTGGTTTGAGGGTTATGTTTTGAATCTAGCATAAAGATAACCAAATACTGTCAATCAATGCATGATTTTTATTTCTACATGTAGAGTGCATGCCTATGAAGCATCAGCAGTAACCCTTTTACTCAGTCCTGAAATGTAATTAGGAGGGTTAATTTATTACTAGAAAAAAAAAATGTATGGCTCAAAATAAAACTATTCCTACATTTTCCTTTTACTGAGTTAGCTATATAGCACTGGTACTCAGTCTTCTTTCCATTAAGTCTGATAATCAGAAGTTAACCCAATAGTGAAATTCCTTTGATTGACCCACAATACCATAAAAGAGGGCATACGGAGTAAACCACTAAAGATTTTTTTTTAATAACATATGATACAAAAGAAAGCATTATGTGATGTGCCAAAAACAGTGGACAATTCTTAAGTTCTGAATGAAAAGTGAAATCTTTCCCAGATACACAAATGCATTAAGTCACTGCACTGATTGTGTCAATGAATGGCTTCCTCTGTCCAAGCCCTCTGCCCTATAACTTGTGGTCCTCTCCCACACTTTATTCTAGACTTGGCAGCATGACTTTCTCTGACAATAAGTTGTTCACAACTGTAATGAAAGCATGTAAAACAGATTTAAGTTCTACATGCAGACTGACTGTAAAAAGGTTTCTCCCACATATAAATGTCTGGAGGAGAATTCAAAGCATGTGGAATACAAGATGATGTAAAAAAAATCAACACCTTGTGAGTCATCCAGCAACCACGGTGCTTGCCTGATGCAAATAATGACAACCAACAAGCCCCGCAGAATGTTAAAACTCTCTCATGGGGGTAGAAGACCCAAGACTTCTGCCAGTTAATATACATTTTGATCTTTTAAGTTCAGACATGAACCCACTCATTCACCAGACATATGACAATACCTTCTTTTAACCCAACATTTACATGACTGAGTACGTTCCTTTTCAGACAATGGAGAGATTTAACACACTGTTCAATATGGCAACATAATTTGAAATAAAAAATAAACATCTGCAGATTTTCTCTATGCATATTATACTTAAGATTTAAGTGTATAAGATAAACTGATAATTAGGCACTTGTACTTGAAGTCTATATAATTTTTTACCAAGCTGTATCAATCTCCCTGCATTTCATAATATCAATCCTCACCTTCTACACACCTCATAAAACTTTTAAGAATGGAAATTCTGCTAATAGTGTAAAGAATTAAATATACCTACTCCAATATTTTGGGTATAAGATGTCTTTAGGGACACAAGAAAGTATGTTTGTCTCCCTTAACAAGTAATTAGGTAGTTGGTAAACTTTCTAGCAGTAAGAACTGTTGGAAATTTCTCTTTGTGCACTGTTTACTCTGCCTGTAGAATCTTTTCCTGTTAGCCTAAGTCCTAGTCACCCTCAAAAGCCAGCAAATATTTTGCCTCTATGAAATCTTCCCAATCCTCTCCTTTCCACATTACTTCTGAAAATTCTTATTCTTATCATTAATTACTAACAGTGTTACAATTATTTGTTATGTATCTATCTCCTACCTAGACCATGAGCTTTAAGTCTATTGTATCCAAGTACTAGCAAAGTCACTGTAACAGTGAGGGCTTTAAATGGACTATTAATTTGCATGACTCTTTTTAGAATTTAAAATTCATAAATCCATTCCAGTCATCTCTATTGCTTGTATTCTGTTTCCACTATTTAATATAAAGAGTTGTCTAAGATTTCCTTTCATGTATTATAAATTTATCTTGATATTACAGTCATAAAAACTATTTCTTCAGAAATCCTATCATATGCAACATGGATGAACCTTGTGAACATTATGCCAAATGAAATAAGCCAGTCACAGAACAGCAAATACTGTATGATTCCCCTTAAGATGAGATACCTAAACAGTCAAACCCACTGCAGCAGAAAATAGAATGGTGGCTGCTATTCACTGGCTACGAAGTTCAGTTATGCAAGAGTAAGTTCCTAACACTTTGCCTATAGCTAACAATACCACATTTTACACTTAAAAATATTTTAAGAGAGTAAATCTCATGTTAAGTGTACTCACCACAATTTCAGGAAAAATGTTTTTAAAAGGGGTCCTTCAATCATAGTATTTTGGGACCAATTTCCACCAAATCTTATCTACTGATAGGTTTGAATAGTTTTTTACTTACTTCTCCAATAGATTGTTACTTTTACAGTTCTACTACTATAATTTTATCTACTGTTATTAGATTTTTAACATTAAGAATAGATGATATTCTTTCATTTCTGACTTCATTCTGATGTCCAAAATTTCCAAAATTCTAAGAAAATAACTTAAAATTTGCACTGGTAGGCTAATCTCAAACTTTATACAAACTGTTCAAATTGTCTTTTAATCGAAATACATTTCTACACTTACTGTCATTATACACCTCTGCCTTTTCATCTTGCTTCAGATTTTCCTGTAATATAGAACTTGATTACTAATGATAATTTTTTACTGACAAAATTTGGAAACTTAAAAATGTGTGCTTACTTCTCTAAATCATGTATTAAAACATATTTCATAATCTTTACTACTTTAGAACCAAATACACACATGCATCAAAAGTTGGAAAGCAAGTTTAAGACATAAAAAGAAGCCACGTACAAAATGCTTGCATACATCTTCTGAGGTGAAAAAGAAGACTGAAACTAATAAAATCTGAAGACTTATTTTCTATTATCAAAAACATGCCAAAAAAAAAAAAAAATGCAACCACTGTAGTACAACTAAAGTACTTCCCTTCTAGGAAGTGATTAAACTGTCTTACTAAATAATGGCAATTACTAATCAATTGGGTTGACTGGTTCATCCATGCCCCAAGATTATAAAACATGCTGGCTTTCTGTTAATTTTACAGTTTTTTGTATTTGTTTTAAATAGCAGACCACCACTCTTAATAATAGCAAAACATGGAACTAAAACAAGAAAGCAAGCAAAGAGAACGGAATTCCTGGAAGCCCATTAAAGCAGAGTAGAAAGAAAAGGCTCCCCTACAAATCTTGTCTCTGTTGGGTTCCTCATGCTGCTAGGCTGCCCGCTCAGAACTACTAAACCCCACCCTATTGAGCACCTACTTAACACTGCTGTGTTGTGTGTTTATTCGCTCAGTTGTGTCCAACTCTGTGTGACCCCATGGACTGTAGCCTGCCAGGCTCCTCTGTCCACAGGGATTCTCCAGGTAAGAACACTGGAGTAGGTTGCCATGCCCTCCTCTAGGGCATCTTCCCAACCCAGGAATTGAACCGGGGTCTCCTGCACTGCTGGTAGATTCTTTACCAGCTGAGCTACCGGGGAAGCAGCTCAAGATTAAGCATCACATATACATCTAAAGCTAAAAATGTAAGAAGGAAGGAGGGGACCATCAAATGAAAGCCAATCATACAACAGCCTAACAAAAGTTTACTACAGTACCACAATGTTAATTCTCTTTCTCCCTCTTTTTGTCATTTAAAGCCATAACTAAGTTACTCCAATACTAGATGTCCTTTAAAAATGCCTTTTACATTCAATATTGACAAAGCTTAAATACAGGTTTCATCTCAGGTTTAGGTAAAGTATTTATGTAGTAGACATTAATTCCAAATACATTGCTAAATGAGTACATTCTGAAACACCTAAATACAGAATACAAAAATACCTTTTTTAGACAGTGAAAATTTCTTATCATTCTAAACAACTCAAGTTTTTTAAAAGGACTAAAACACTTACTTCATTTCCATGTTTTTGAAGGAATTCAATTTCCTGTTGTGTGAATGTTGTCATGGAGATGGATTTCACCCTGTGTGGTGGATTTAACCCTCGCCTAAAAGATAAAAAAAAATACCATTACAAACTATAGTATTTCAAAAATTACATCAATGAAAAACATTTTAATTAGCACATTTAAACTTAGAACTGTTTTATGCTATAAGCTAAATTAAATATTTTAAACTACACACACAATAGATATATCAAGGTGAATTTGTTCAGACTGACACTAATTTATTTAAAGATAAATTCAACTAATCAGTTAGAAATATACAGTACCTGTAACACATTAGTTTACTGGGAACACAAATACTGCTTTAGTGTAAGTCTGATGGAAGGAGAATAATTTATATGATAGGCTCAATGGTAAAGAAAGTTATTAAATATTTTCATATTTTCTAAGAAAGTGATGATGATATGTCAGGTATGGAAATATACAAATACTCAAATCAAATAGCTACCATCTTTAAGACTGACTTAGGAAACTGAAAACTAATCCAAGGAACCTTGAAGGTATTGATGGATAAGAAAAAGTTCCATCTCTCCATCAATTCAAATAAGGGCTGATAATGAAGAACACCTTCAACCATCTCAGGAGGTCCTAAGTGTTCATGAAGAAATAAAGGGATATGACGGGCTTCAAGAAATACCTGAATATATATGAATACTCTTAAGGTCCTTCACCACTTTGAAATCTTTTCTGTATATGTGGCCTTAAGAGGACTTTTATATTTTTTCACACACATGAAAAACTAAATAGAGATGCACTCAGAGAGACTAAGAACTACTGTGTTCCATCCAACTACCACACAGTGGCCTACTCGACCCACAAGAATGAGGAGTTAAGTAATCTATGCAAAGTAACAAGTTATCTATGCAGTTTCATCTAATCAGTTTGGAGTCATATCCTCTGACAAAGACTTCATCTGAAATACTGGTCTAGGGCAGATCAATCGTTTTACAGAATTTGCCATACTCATTTTGCAATCAACCATGATAATTAAATGAGAGTTAACAATGATGCAAAGTAACAAACTTTCAAAAATATTCTAAAAACATTTCTGAATAATTAAATATGGTACATAATGTTCTAGAAATACAAAATATTTTACGTTAACATAATAATTCAGAATTAACAGAAGCTCAATTGTTATACACTGCTGCTTCTTTCTCTCCCTTCTGTCAGACATAGATGGCACATATTTCAGCTCACACTTTGAATTAAATCAAGTTGCACTTTATCTGCTTCACATTTCAAGGTGGAGAAACAACAGTTGGGTTTTGTTGTTTTGCTTTAAGTCTTAAACTAATAAATTATTTTTCTTTCAGCTCTTGGTAAGTCATGAAATATAGAAATGAAGATTGCACAGTAAGAAATTGAAACACAGCCATTTCATCCTAGTAAAACTTTGAGGCTGTATATCATCACCCTGCTTATTTAACGTGTGTGTAGAGTACATCATGAGAAACTCTGGGCTGGAGAAAGCACAAGCTGGAATCAAGACTGCTGGGAGAAATATCAATAACCTCAGATATGCAGATGACACCACCCTTATGGCAGAAAGTAAAGAAGAACTAAAGAGCCTCTTGATGAAAGTGAAAGAGGAGAGTGAAAAAGTTGGCTTAAACTCAACATTCAGAAAACTAATATCATAGCATCTGGTCCCATCACTTCATGGCAAATAGATAGGGAAACAGCTTTGTTCATAGTGATACCTTCTAAGGCCCACTTGACTTCCTACTCCAGGATGTCTGGATCAAGGTGAGTGATCACACCAACATGGTTAACTGGGTCATTAAGATCTTCTTTTTGTATAGCTCTTCTTTGGAGTCTTGCCACCTCTTCTTAAATATCTTCTGCTTCTGTTAGGTCCATACAGTTTCTGTCCTTTATTGTGTCCATCTTTGCATGTGTTTTCCTCTATTTCTTTGCACTGATCACTGAGGAAAGCTTTCCGATCTCTCCTTGCTCGTCTTTGGAACTCTGCTTTCACAACGGTTTATCTTTCCTCTTCTCTGCCTTTAGCTTCTCTTCTTTTCTCAGCTATTTGTAAGGCCTCCTCAGACAACCATTTTGCCTTTTTTGCACTTTGTTTTCTTGCTGCTACTGCTGCTAAGTCGCTTCAGTCATGTCCGACTCTATGCGACCCCATACACGGCAGCCCACCAGGCTCCTCTGTCCATGGGATTCTCCAGGTAAGAACACTGGAGTGGGTTGCCATTTCCTCCTCCAATGCATGAAAGTGAAAAGTCAAAGTGAAGTCGCTCAGTCGTGTCCGACTCTTAGCGATCCCATGGACTGCAGCCTACCAGGCTCCTCCGTCCATGGGATTTTCCAGGCAAGAGTACTGGAGTGGGGTGCCATTGCCTTCTCC